>NC_089785.1:26890699-26968557 GCF_040412425.1 Macrobrachium rosenbergii | reverse complement strand
ACTAAGCCATACTGATTCTTGCCTCATAAAATGGTCACAAGGTGCTATGTGCCAAATAAACGTGGCATTCACTGCGGTAACCCCTCCAAGACATGACCTTACCAAGTGTGTTACTTAGCTTCACTTCACGAATGACCAACCACGAACCAAACATGTTAATATGTGGTATTCATTACTGATTACCGTCCAGGCACTGACCAAACCAAATTTTGGTTGATTTATGATAGAAAAATTTAACATTCTTCAAATTCCAAAGGATTATGAAGAACCTCCAAGAGACACGGGAGGGAGAAGGCTCTAATCTCCATCATCCACTGTGATCCTTCCTTAATTGGGCCAGATCTCTCTACCTCCCTCCTCATACACAAAGACTAATTCTCTCTCTTTCTGTGTGTGTGTGTGTGTGCGTGTGTGTTTGTGTACACCATTCCGTCCTAATACAACTAATGAACTTCTATGAAATATTAAAACAATGTCAACATTAGCCACCGAATTCCTTTCACGGAAGAAAGACTGCACAGATTGCAAAACTTTCAAGTTATTGCACTACCCAGAATTCGAGCAAATATATTCTTTGATTAGCAACAAAGACTGGAAAACACATCATTTCCCTTGCATTATTTGTGTTCATTATCTTACAATAATTGTATATATATTCCATTTTACAATAACTGCGCAGAGCAGCAAAGACGTTATACCAGGCTTCTGTCCTGCATCAGAACCTCTCCTGAGTATGTACAATGGCCTCATTACGCCGCTTCTTGCTTTGATTTATGGTAGCATTCACTCGGCGCTTTTGAGACGATAGGCTTTCCTCTCTCCAACACGTTATAAACATGTCATTAACACGTTGGAAACTTGTTGCTCACATTTAACACCTGGAATCTATCAGCTTTCTGGAATTAAAGAACACCCTCTCTCTCTCTCTCCTCAACCCCCCCTCTCTCTCTCTCCCTCTCTCTCCCTCTCTCTCTGGTACTAAAAACATCCATCTCTCTCTCTCTCTCTCTGGAAGTAAAGACATCCACTTTCCTCTCTCTCTCTCCCCAAAAGCCAATAACACATCCTACCATATGACTGTAATTTATGCGGCAAAAGATAATCTTGAAAAAATGAAAGCCAGAAGCCCCAATCTAAAAATCTAGGGCCACAAAATGACTGCCCCTCTTCCAGAGGCCTCTAATGAATCTCTTCTTCCAGAATCGTCAACAGAAACGATTTTCCAGTCGCTGAAGAAGACAAAGTTCCTGACAAGGTCGAAGGACTTTCTTCATTTCCCCATCAGAAGGAAATGGTCCACGGGTCATGATCACTCGACATTAAGAAACAAAAGAGAGAGAGAGAGAGAGAGAGAGAGAGAGAGAGAGAGAGAGAGAGAGAGAGAGAGAAGAAGGGGAAGAAGGGTGAGAAAGAGAGAGAGAGAAGAGATAAAGAGGAAGAAGAGAAAAAGGAGAGAGAGAGAGAAAAAGGAGAGAGAGAGAGAGAGAGAGAGAGAGAGAGAGAGAGAGAGAGAGAGAGAGAGAGAGAGAATGTCGTTTATTTTGGCTCGCTGAGAGAGACTGCAACAGCCTCTGTTGCATGTAGTAGGTAAAAGGGTAAATGACTGAGAGAGAGAGAGAGAGAGAGAGAGAGAGAGAGAGAGAGAGAGAGAGAGAGAGAGTTATATAAATTATATAAAAGTTTGTATTTTCTTTCGTTTTCACGCGTCTCAGTGTGCCTTTCTCTGTCTACCAAACTCACCCCACGGATCCCTTTCACCCTACAGTCAACCTACTCTTCCCTATTCTCACTCTTTGCACCCCATATTCATCCTACACTCACATCACACTCATCTTACACTAACCCCATTCAACCCCCTGCTCAGCCAACACTCATCTCCTCTCACCCCACACTCACTCCCACTCACCTCACCCACCCCACACTCCTCTCCCTTCACTCACCCCTTCTTGTCCCACACTAACTTCACAATCACAGCCCAATTCATCCCAATCTCAGCATATTCACACCCAACACCCACCCCACTCTCACCCCCACTCACCCTATTCACACCCACACATCCCACATTCACCCTACTTACACCCCACACTCATCTTACTCACAGCCTGCACTCATCCCTTACTCACAGCTCACACTCACACCCCACTCTCCCCTTACTCACTCCTGACAATCAACCCGCACTCACCCTACTCACACTCACCCCATTCTCCCCTACTCACACCCCACACACACACCTCACTCTCACCCTACTCACACTCACCCCATTCTCCTCCTACTCACACCCCCACACACACCTCACTCTCACCCTACTCACACTCACCCCATTCTCCCCTACTCACACCCCACACTCACCTCACTCTCACCCTACTCACACCCCACACACACCTCACTCTCACCCTACTCACACTCACCCCATTCTCCCCCCTACTCACACCCCACACTCACCTCCACCCCTACTTACACCCCACACACACCTCACTCTCATCCTACTCACACTCACCCCATTCTCCCCCTACTCACACCCCACACTCACCTAACTCTCACCCCACTCCGTCCTACACTCACCACACATTCATCCCACATTCTCATCTCACTTACCACTCTCCCCATTGTAACCCAAACTGTCACCCCACGCTTGCTCTCACCACCCCACACCACACTCACAACACTATCATCCCACACATACCACACTCACTTAACCCCATTCTCATCCTACTCCTCCCCCTCTCACTCCACACTCACCCCACACCCACCTCACTCACCCACATTCATCCCACACTCACCCCTCTCCACACTAAACCTGAATCTCCCTCTTCATATCAGAAACTCCTAAAGAGCGAGAGAACTGACTCTTCGGTTCCAGCTCCTTCTTCTTGCAAAGCATCATTTAAAAATACTCTAAAAACTTGATTCAAATTCCTTTGAGAGAATGCGATCTCTTGTGATAGCTTCTGGGGAAAATGGTAATAAGAAAAGAGAAGCCTACCATTTTAATGGTCCTCATAATCTCATCAGCGAGAGAGAGAGAGAGAGAGAGAGAGAGAGAGAGAGAGAGAGAGAGAGAGAGAGAGAGAGAGAGAGAGAGAGTTCCATTGTTAACATAAGTGCAGATAAAAACTTCTGAATACTGGAAGAGCAAATTCGACAAAACATTTTCAATAACTCGAAGTACAGCAGAGAGAGAGAGAGAGAGAGAGAGAGAGAGAGAGAGAGAGAGAGAGAGAGAGAGAGAGAGAGAGAGAGAGAGAGAGATCTATTAATCACTTTCAACAAAATATATCCCTGAATTTCATTTGATTTGAGTGATTGTTTATGTACAAAAATTACACATTTTATTCGGCTAACATTTCAATCACTGTTCATTTTGGACCCATAAAAACCGTTTGTTTACGACCTTTTACCAAGAAAATAAAAATAGTCATTTATCATTATTCCGTTGCTTTCCTTAATCATCACATTTCGTTTGACTCCCAAATGGCACCCGTATGGATATTTTTTTTAAATGAGCAAATAAAAAAATAGCTAATAAAAACAGTAGACTGCCAGTTACGCCAGAAAATCAAAGCGAGTACTTAATTCCACTAAATAAAATCATGGAAGTAATGAACACACATACCTCCTCCCCACAGAAGCTTCTTATAAAGGAGAGTTTTAAATTGGAGCAAAGTTAAAAGGAGAGGCCAAAAGGAAATTATATTATTAAAAGTAAAAGAAAGCAGTGTGCCTGGAGAGAGAAAGCTTACCAAGAACCCTCACTTCCACTTACAGTGAGCCATGCAACCCTTCCTGTAAGTGGCACCCTCCTGTCGTATCCCCCAAAGATAAATTATCCTTAAATCTCAGTTCCCACAAAATGATTTACAGATTTAATTACCACCTGAACCCACATTCCTTTTGCAAAATCCATTAGAAAAAATTCGTTTCTCTCCCCAATATAATTAGATTTTTGAAAATGTAATTATGCAGGTGATAGAAGCAGAAGCAGTAATAATAATCATGATTCCTTAATTGCCCTGAATTGGAATGAGGAACACGGCGTGTGTGTTATTTACCTTCAATGGTTTTTACTTCAAATAATAATATTATTGAACCTTTCTTATTAAAATTTACTTCTTAATTCCGTCTCCTAACAGTTTACAAATTAATCTAATCGTAAGAATCCTTTTATTCCTGTCTTCTACCACTGGCTACAGATGAATAAATTAGTAATAAAAATTGGTCCGTTTCTAAAACAAACGAAAACTAATTGAAACTCACCTGCATTCAGTAGCCTTCAAGAATGTGTGTGTGTGTGAGTGAGACGTTTGATAATATGGGGAAAAGGTTTGGTTGATGGCTAGCTGTGAATCTGATATCACTTTTTCATAGATTAAGCTAATTGCGTTCTTAGCTCAGAGAGAGAGAGAGAGAGAGAGAGAGAGAGAGAGAGAGAGAGAGAGAGAGAGAGAGTAAACAAACCAAACTCTAATACAGAAACAAGTAATTTATATAAACACCATCAACAAACTGTACCGGAAATATTATCATTACGGTTCTTATGTCTCGAAAAATGAACCGTCCCTTTAACTCCACAAAAAAAAAAAAAAAAAAAATCCGACAAAATCAGATAAAATCATTTAAACACGGGACAGCCTTTATAGGCTTCATTCTCTGCGAAAATTTAAATGCGAAATACGCAATTCGGACAAATAGCCCGGACATAATGCCCAACCCCTCGCTCTCCCCATGGATGAGAGAGAGAGAGAGAGAGAGAGAGAGAGAGAGAGAGAGAGAGAGAGAGAGAGAGAGAGCTCAGTTTCACGAATACCAGAATGGATTGAAAAAAAAAAACTTTAGACAACACCAAGGGAATATTTACCGAACACAAAAAAAGGTATTTCCTTGCCACGGAAAATGTTCATTACAGATCCCACTGGAGAGGAATCGCTTTTGGACGCATTAAAACTAAGTAATTAAGCAATTTCCGGGGGCAGTGACCAAAGAGCTACCTGCAAAACAGGGAGAAGACCGAGCACTACAAGGCAGAAGGGGCTTACAAAAAAAAATAATAATAATAATAATAATAATAATAATAATAATAATAATTTCTGAACTCACGAAATCCTTGAGCGTAGAATATAGACTCCTGGGACCTCACCTGATGAGAAAATAAAAATCTAAATTAATGACTTTGAATAAAAATATGAAAAATTGTTGTAGAAAGCTCTCTCTCCTCTCTCTCGGTTTAATTATTGTAGCCTCAAAACTTACTGTATACAAACTATAATATATATATATATATATATATATATATATATATATATATATATATATATATATATATATATATATATATATATAAATATAAATATAATATAGAGAAAGAGAGAGAGAGAGAGAGAGAAACAGCATCCATGACGTATATTCTACTCCCAATAAAGATTTGTACTTTCCATCTATTTCCAATAAATATAAATTCTGTTCCCTTGAGAGGGGAGGACACTTTCTCATCTATGGCGTTCGAACCTCTACTACGGATTCTCGATTGAAAGCGGAAGGGAAGGTTTTATTCTTTATTTGTCAGTCTCTGAAACGTTTTGAATTGAATCTCTGGAGGGTGTTTTTTTAAAGGGAAAAACTACACTTGGCAAAGGAATATTGAACTGCAGATCTGTTTCTCATTTAGGAGTTGTTATTCCTGTTTTTTTTTTTTTTTTTATGATTACCAGAGATATGGATTTTCATATTTGACAAATTTTATTTTTTTTTCTTATAAAACCTCTAAGGTTTTAATTCATAAGTTGACAGAATGAACTTAAAAACGTATATATTTTTTCTCAAAACTCCTCAATCTCAGAAGGTTTTCACTCCTCAATATAAAAAATTAAAACGTACCCTCGCTTATCTGATTGTAATTAGGCACATTTTTTTTTAATTGACTCACAATACCACTTAAAATATGTGAGAATGTTTGTTTACAGTTCTTACTCCATCAAAGTAGCGAAACTGTGGCGGGAACAATTTTCCAGCCTTGTTGTACATCTGGCTGCCACAAACATCCGAGAGCGGACGACGCATTAGTGAACTGTTTACGATAGAAGTAAGTATATCTTAGTTTAACCAGACCACTGAGCTGATCAACAGCTCTCCTAGTGCTGGCCCGAAGGATTAGATTTATTCTACGTGGCTAAGAACCAGTTGGTTACCTAGCAACGGGACCTACAGCTTATTGTGGAATCCGAAACACATTATAGAGAGAAATGAATTTCTATCACCAGAAATAAATTCCTCTTATTCTTCATTGGCCGGTCGGAGATTCGAATTCGCGGCCAACAGAGTGGTAGCTGAGAACGGAACCAGCTCGCCCAACGAAGAATTGTTTACGATAGAAATGTAGTATTTTGTTGTTAGGGCTTTTCATTTATTCAAGTCCATATTACTATGTATACTTCTGAGACGTAATGTATACATATGAATGTTACCACTTTGGCAAAAATGCAAGAAAGTTGAGTATGACAATTTATCTAGAATTGGTACGAGAGTCCAGATGCCATGACGTCAAAATACAGGACTGAAATAAAGGTTTTAAATCCAAAATTATTACTTAAAACACCATTATATTTGACAAAACTTACACTGTGTATGTGATGTATATATTACACTGTATGTAATATATATTAATGAATAAAAAAAAACGATAGGAAACGCGAAAAATAGCTACATCGTAATGTTCACAGCAAAAGCGTTGAAATTTGTCTCAGGAATCTGGTTTGTTCCAAGAACGAATATTTTCAAATGAATTATAATGAACACGTAACACATTTACTCAATTTATAACCTTATTAATTATTTATTTAAATATTATCTAGCGCTCTGGCGTCCAGAATTCGCTCGAGTTCCCCGTCCAAGCCCCATAGGCGCCAGCGTTTACCACTGATGCCAAGGAAACGGTGTCAGCGTCTATGGGAACAAAGATTTTGCAGATTTAAAACAGAAAATGGCCAGTTTGTTTACACAAGTGATTCGGCAAGTATCAAGATAGCGTCACTTGTCCGCTTTTAACGTGTTTTAGGTAAAAGTTTCGAGAGTGTCATGGCCGGTAAGTTAGCACCGCACACTCTGTTTAATCTCAATCGGAAATATGCCATTATTTCGTAATTCAGGAGAAAACAGTTACTTTGATAGGAATGTAGAGGTCTCGGCGTGTTGTGTAGAGGGGGGCGGGGGGGCACAAGTCTCAATGATGCTGATGGGGGTGCGTTCAAATGCATTTTCTTTAAGTGTCCAAACAACGGAGAAATTACGCAGTGTGTCACGGCCTGAGCCCACCTGTATCAGTTCCATCTGTACACCATACACAGAAACTTTGTCGCCAGGTCGAAGGCTATCTTTATATTGGAGTGCTTCTATAGCAGTTTTAAGGAGTACGGCTGTTCCTTCCTTCCTTCCTTCCCTCCTTCCAGTTCTACAGAATAATTGGCGTTCCTTTATAATCCTTTTCATGAACAAGATTTCACCCACGAACTCAGAATCAGCTGACGATTCGAACGTAAACAAAAGCATACGATGGTCATCCCTTTAATATACGTTTTCATTAGCAAATCTGTAACGGTAGTAAACCAGAACATTTGATTTAGTACGAAGTCTTTCCCATAATGCCTTGGATTTTGAGAATTTCCTTTAAAATGACTTGACGGTAAATCTATTTTCCAAGAATTGTGAAAAAATTACCTATCAGCCTTTGCTACGTGTTAATAATAATCTCTAGACAGTAACGGTAAAGATGAAAGAATATAATTCGGTAAAAAAAAAATCCAACCCCTTTTAATCAACAGATCTAACTTATTCGTTACAGCTATCAGGAAAAGAGAGAGTGAATATAAAGTGGAGTATTTCCACCCAGAATATTCAGTGTTGAACCACCGTATAAATAGTCACGTAATATCCGTCCCTGATGGTTTGAGTATATTTGACGAATATTGGAAGCCAAGGCCACCGTTTGTTATTTCTGGTCTGTTAAACTTTCATGGGACGAATGTCTATTCCGTTTTGGATTCCGTTTGATTAATTTTCAGTACTCTTTTCGAAGCTGTTTACTCACACACAAATTAATGTTGTCCTCAGAGTGTAGATATTTCAAAGTGTTTCGGTTCGAAATATTAATAAATTTTATTTTGTATGAGCCAGTTTGAGAATCAAATGTTTTAGGTAAACGAAGCAGGGATTGGTATGAATCTTGGTAAAACTGCTATTATACTAATTTGTACATTTTCATCCTTTTATCCTTATGTACTTATTTTTATTTTATTTTTGGACAATGTTAGGTATTATTTATCTTTGGTGAAGTATGAATTTTATTTGTTAACTTCCATTATATTTCATGATGAAAAAATACCTCATGATTTCAGCAGCTGTCGGTTTTTTAAGCTTGAGAGAGAGAGAGAGAGAGAGAGAGAGAGAGAGAGAGAGAGAGAGAGAGAGAGAGAGAGAGAGCAGGCTCCTTCTTCAAAGGGATTCTTCAAATGGCATTTAGGAACCAATGGTTTAAACCCCATTGACCATATTGTAAGCAGGCGTCACAGAGCTGCCTTGAATATTCAGAAGCTATTGATTTTATTGGTGATAGAAACCTGTAGGGTTTGCCTTACCTGTGGTGGGTCTGATCCTGATTGTAGTGGAAATTTCACGGGTCCATCCCTTTCACCCTTCCAGTATTTTGTGTAGTGGGAGATGGGTGGGTGATGGGCTAGAAAATGAATAAATTAGAAGTGCAAGGCTGGCAAAGATTATGGATATGATAAGAAAGTCGAGACTGAGATGGTTTGGGCATGTGGTGAGAATCAGAGAATAGGAAGGTTGAAGAGGACTTGGGTGGATCCTGTCATTAGGGGTAGAAGGTCAAAAGTGAGAGGAGGGAGATTAGTGGGGGAGAGACTAGAAAATGAATAAATTAGAGGAAATACAAGAGTGATAAGGACTGAGACGGTTTGGACTTGTGGTGAGAATCAGTGAGTAGGAAGGTCTGAAGGGGACTTTGCTGGAATCTGTTATTAGGGGTAGAAGGTCAAGAGAGGGAGGAGAAGGATCAGATGGCTTGATAAAGTGAGGGAGGACTTGGAGAAGAAGGGTTTTAGCAGAGGAAGAGCCTTTGACAGAAAGTAGTTGGAGATAACACATCAAGGCAACCGACCCCATAGCTTAGGGATAGCAGAGAGGAAGAAGAAGGAAAAAATAGAAGATGGTGGACAGATAATAGAGCTGTCCTCACTCACAATCTTGTGAACCTTGGAGATTTCTGCTCTAGTTATCTGATCAGCTTGAAATCAGGTAGGTTAACCAACCCCACAGCTAAGGGATAGTGGTGGTGAAGAAGAAGAAGAAGAAGAAGAAGAAGAAGAAGAAGAAGAAGAAGAAGAAGAAGAAGAAAAGATGAAGAAGAAGTAGTAGCATAAGAAAAGGAATGAGAAGAAGAAGAAGGAGAAAAACAAAAAGATGAGTAGGTGATAGAACTGTCCTCACTCACAATCCTGTGGACTCTTGGGGATTTTCTGTTCTAGTTATCTGGTAAATTTGAAATCAGATGGGTTAATGCGACCTCATTGTGACATACTAAATGTGGGTTCGAATCCTGCTACGGACGTCAGAATTTCTTAATTTGGTTCTTCATCTGGATTCTAAGGCTTCGTAGTGAGAAGTTTATCCAAAAACGTGAGAAGAAATCGAAGAATTAAGATGACATTTTAGTCATTAAATTACAAAAGAGTATTATGTTTTGAGCTCTGTATTGAGACTGAAACTTGTCACGATAGAGTTTAAATTGAGATAGAAGACGATTATTCTCTTAATTCTCATTAGAATATCAGTTTTCCTCTCTAGTTAAATCACAAATGAAGGTCCACACGTGAGCAGAAGAGAAAAAGAGCGTAGGGAAATATGGAACTATGATGAGATGACGCTAAGCCCAATTTGTGTTGGTTAGAAGCAGCAGCGGTAGTAGTATAAGGGATCTTCCTTTGGAACGGCTCACCAATATTAAACCCATATTGGAAAGGACACAGAGACAGTACTGAAAGGGGAAAGAGGGATTGAATGGGAATCTCTCTCTCTCTCTCTCTCTCTCTCTCTCTCTCTCTCTCTCTCAATCTTCTTTTGGAGGGTTCCACCCTTCCAAAGCTTTTGCATTTCCTCTCGTCCCCAATCTTATCACCTTTACCTTTTTTACGTAGGATCTCTCTCTCTCTCTCTCTCTCTCTCTCTCTCTCTCTGCTGATTATATTGATTTTTGTGATGGAGCTGACAGACTTTCCTGGGTCCCTAATATCGGAGTGCAGCCAAAGGACAATTTCTCAAGTATTTTTGTTTTGTGCCTTTGCTCTATTTATTTGTCACTCTTTTATCCTATTTCTTTGTTTCATGTGTCTCTGATGCGTCCTATTTGTGTGTCTCTACTGGCCTTGATGAAGTTTATCTTTATTATCGTTTTTTCTCTCATTCTTTTAAATGTAATTGACTGCCCGGACCTTGCTGTAGTACATTTGGAAGATGATATTGAAGATCTCTCTCTCTCTCTCTCACACACAAAATTTACCTGATTGAATACCAGCCTCCGTCCTTCTTTCTCTTTTAATCCACAGACATTCTCTCCCTTCACTGTCCTCTCTCGAGCACAAAATATCTCCTGCCATTCTGCGCCTCTGTTTTGTGCACAGTTATTTAAACCTTTGCTTTCTACTCTTCGTATTTTACTTTTTCCATTCCCTTCTCTTGCTTGTATTTCGACATCTCTCTCTCTCTCTCTCTCTCTCTCTCTCTCTCTCTCTCTCTCTCTCTCTCTCTCTCAGAATGGGCAGATGTGACAAGCGGAGTTCCTCAGGGTTCTGTCCTTGGCCCTGCTCTCGTTTTTGCTTTACATTAATGACACTGATGTAAGCTTAAATAGTAGGATAGCCAAATTTGCAGATGACACCAAACTAGGTGTTAATGCAGCAGACCCAGATACAGTGGAGAGTTTAAGAAATGATCCAAGGAGAATAGGAGAGTGGTCAAAAGATGGCAAATGCCTTTTAAATTGGATAAGTGTAAAGTGATACAAATGGGAACAAACAACCTTCTTGCCAACTACATGCTGTTTTGGAATGACATAGAACAAGAAGAGGACCTTGAAGTCATTATTACCAGCGTCTTAAAATCCACAAAACAGTGCATAGAAGCTGAAAAGAAGGCACAGAAACTAGTGGGATACATAAAGAGGAAGTTCAAATACAGAAACAAGGAATCAGTGCTGCAGCTCTACACATCCATAGTTAGACCCCGTCTTGAATATACAGTACAGTTTTGGTCACCAACACTAAGAAAGGACATAAATAGGTTAGAAGGGGTACAAGCAAGAGCCACAAAGTTAATTCCATCCATCAGGCAAATAGGTTACCCAAGACTACTAGACAGCCTGAACACGTATGGCTTAGAAACACGACGATTGTGAGGACAACTAATTGAAACTTTTAAACAGTGAAAGGCATAACAAAAGTAGACAGTAACCTCTTCACATTAAACGAAAACCAGACGAGAAATAATGGATGGAAACTACAACTGAAGAGATACAACACATCTCATTGTGGGAACTTCTTCACGTACAAGATATGTGACACATGGAATAAACTGCCACCAGAAATTGTCAACAGCAACAGTGTGGAAGAAGAGTTTAAAAGAAAGCTACACAAAATCATTAGAAGAACACTGGGAATGAACAGTAAAACCTGCTCCTGGATATAAGTGAGCTCATGATGTCTCCTCGGATGGACTGTCTTTCTGTTTCATATTAAGAAAATTTATTATTGATTCTCTCTCTCTCTCTCTCTCTCTCTCTCTCTCTCTCTCTCCATCACAAATATTATAGAAGAGAATTTACTATTAATGACTGTCTTTCTGTCATAATAAAAGAGAATTTATTATTAATCTCTCTCTCTCTCTCTCTCTCTATCAAACACAATACGCAAGACAATTTACTATTACAGCGTGTCTGTATGTTTCATAATAAATGAGACTCAATTATAGATATAACCCCTCTCTCTCTCTCTCTCTCTCTCTCTCTCTCTCTCTCTCTCTCTCTCTCTCTGGATGTAGTTTCTCAAACTCTTTTCCTCTCTTTATGATTGCAATCCAGCCTTTAATAAGCTCAGCACACCCTTTGTGTAGATCGTTTTAATTACGATTTTTTTTACCCGGAGAATTATCAAAAGCAAAACGCCGCCATCTCTTGGGGGTCTTTTGTTCACTTTGCTTTGGATTTTGTTTTTCCTTCCTTTTTCACATTTTTCCAGCGAAGCCTCATTATGGAACGTCTGAACAGATGTCGTGTTTTGTTCTTCAGAGGCCTTCGACGGATGACGGAAAAGGGAGTTTTTTTTTTTTAATATCACGATTGTCAATCATTTTTTGCCTGTCTTTTAATAGAGAATCTTTTGCCTTTGTCTTGTTCAAAGAACACACGTCCTTTGAATTCCTCTCTCTCTCTCTCTCTCTCTCTCTCTCTCTCTCTCTCTCTCTCTTCTTCATGTTCCATGATCAACTCTATATATTTTATTTTGTTTCCATGCCACTGTTTATGTTGACTCTCTCTCTCTCTCTCTCTCTCTCTCTCTCTCTCTCTCTCTCTCTCTCTCTCTCTCTCTCTCTCTCTCTCTCTGGTGAAAGAAGGTCCTATATATTTTATATTTTACGTAAAAACTTTTCCTTACAAATGAGGTATCTTATCACCGGGGTGTAAAATTTTGGCCAGCTCATGACAGAGATCTTAACCGAATGCTAAGTGCTCTCTCTCTCTCTCTCTCTCTCTCTCTCTCCATAATTGAGAAAAATGTTTAAGATATTGAGTTTAGTAATTCAACTAAATATTCAAAAGTATAAATAAAAACGAACTTATAAAAGCAAGTACAAAAAAGAATCCGGGAATGTTAGAATTTTTAAAGACCAAGATTAGGAAAACCAAAGAGAAAAATTAATAGAGAGAGAGAGAGAGAGAGAGAGAGAGAGAGAGAGAGAGAGAGAGAGAGAGAGAGAGAGAGAAATGGGTGATTAAGCAAAAGAAAAAAAAGTACAGTTTGCCCTAAAAAATGAAGTTGATCAGTTGACCCAATTTTTGGTCCGATGGACACACTACTTTTGGATTCGAATGAGAGAGAGAGAGAGAGAGAGAGAGAGAGAGAGAGAGAGAGAGAGAGAGAGAGGCTATTACAATTAGTCACACTGAAATTTCCACTCCAGCAGGATCATTATAACCAAGAAATGCGTTGATTACTGAACAGTGAGCAAATTTGCATATTCCCAACAGCGCTGACGTCAGCTGACAATAATGTGGCTGTCCCAAAAGGACTGACAACGGACCATGTGCAGTGAATAACTAAATCTCACTTCAGTAAGTCCCCTGAATGAACCTCTTGCAGCGGGAGGCAAGTCTGTCCAATATTAAGCTGGCTGGCTACTGCACTGAGGAATAGAGCCACTTCATTCCTTTTATCAATATTCTTCAATTAAGAAATGGTAGATACGTCATTATGAAAGTTCATCATATCTCTGCACTGTTTACAGGTCACCCTACAAGCACTGGGTGGGCACTTTCGGCCATTCGGTGCTGAAGACAGTGAAAAGGATTGGAGTTGGACAGCACGAGAAAGAGATCCAGAAAATGGAGAAGATGAAGTACAAGGATCTAAAAGAGAAAAACCCCACAGATACTCTTAAAAAATGATAATCAGAGGTGTTGGACAGCAAGTCTGAACAAAGAAAGGGAATGGGGTAAAGTAAAATGCTCAAAAGTGGGTGAAGCTAGTGGACGAAGGGGGCGTCGCAAACACCCTTTCAGCAATGTCTACAGTGCACCACGAGAGGTGCACTGATGGCAATGACACCCCCCTCCCACGCCACATTCATCATGGTGTAAGGACGACATAGTTTGGTGGTTCACCCGTCAACCAGTGTGTCCCCTACCCATAACTACTAGTAAATATATATATATATATATATATATATATATATATATATATATATATATATATATATATATATATATATATATATATATATATAACTCTCCTTCTCAGAAACCACCACAGAAACACGTCACATCAGATAAAACGATAAAAAAAAAAACAAACAAATGCCTTCCCTTCTGCCTCAAGCTACAAAACCTATCAAATCTTCTATCATGAGTCGAGGTCCTTTTTTATCCTCACTGAAACCTTGGGCAGTGAAGAATATACAGAGGCTGGTGATCAACGTGTTTCGGAGAATGGCCTCAAATTCATCATCTGTATTTATAAAACCGAAGCATTTTTGGAAAAAAACAAATGAAGAAATGAGAGCAAAATAGATCATAAAAGAACAAAGTGACCTCAGAATCACCATTTGTCTTTATAAGGTCGAAACATTTTTGGAAAAACTGAAAAGAAATGGAAGTAAACATAGGTAATAAAAAAATCTTTATATATTCTCACAGCCAACACAGTGAATTGTGTCAGAATTACCATTTGTACTTATAGAGTCCAAACATTTTTGGAAAAAGTAAAAGCAATGAAAATAAAAGCAGATGACAAATTCATTCGTTACATGTTCTTAAAGTGAAGTGTGTCAGAACGTTTCCTATCGATCGAACAGAAAAGGATAAATACAAAAGACAACTCCTTTAATATACGGACACTTGGGAATATATACTGAGTCTTTGACGACAGACAGCCATCTTGAAGGTGAGGGAGAATTCCTTTGAAAAGAACTTCTTCCACTCAGAGGAGAGAGAGAGAGAGAGAGAGAGAGAGAGAGAGAGAGAGAGAGAGAGAGAGAGAGAACCTGGTGCACTATTACATTTCGCCACTGGAAACTTGTCTCTCTCTCTCTTCTCTCTCTCTCTCTCTCTTTCTCTCTCATACAAGCAGCTCTAGTCTCTCAGGCCTTTAAAGACGAAAAAAAAAATATCAATGTTCTTCTCATTGGTGTCTTTACAAAAAAAGGTAAAGATGATGATAATAACAACTAAAATAAAAACAGTAAAAAAAGATGAGTAAAATGATAACTGTCAATTTTTTTTTTAATTCTGTAAAGGAAAAAAGGGAGAGTAATTGTTACGAATAAGAATGGAAAATGACCAGAGAAACCTTCATTAAAGTAATTTTGAAAGGATATAATTCTATCTAAAGCCTTTGACAGTGCTATCATGAAGTCTTTTTCTTTAAAAGAGAGAGAGACAAGAGAGAGAGAGAGAGAGAGAGAGAGAGAGAGAGAGAGAGAGAGAGAGAGAGAGAGTAAAGGCTGACATATTCCTGAAACCAACATCCTAAAACGGCAGAACCTGTCTGATTCACAGAAATCGAAAGCGTTGTCCCAAAGGTCACTAATTTCCCCAAAGAGCAACACAGAAAGAAGTCTGGTCCTTCTTCAGGAGGTCCCAGGTAACCCTCCTCCTGAACCCTTCTCCTGACATCACTAATTAAACATGAAAGGGATACGAGTGAGGCTGATATACTTCCTCGTTCGAGATGATTAACACAGGAATTAGTGGGTTCAAAAACACGGAACAAGTGATGATGCTGGTGCACACTCTTATTACCTAAAATATCTTCACTGCCTCAAAAATTCTGATTATCACATATAAACGTTGCATTATATATATATATATATATCTATATATATATATATATATATAATATATATATATATATATATATATGTATGTATGTATGTATGTATGTATGTATGTATGTATGTATGTATGTATTATGTATGTATGTATGATAGATAGATAGATAGATAGATAGATTTACCATACGCCTTTTCTCCTCTACTTTTCAGGGATGGAGTTGCCACCCTGCACCCTTTGTATTTTACTCCAGAAGAAGCCTAAGCCCATTTATAGACAGCAACCCTTGACAATCTATTTTTTTACGTGAATTATTTTATTATTGGTCAGAGACCAGGTTATAGCCTCAAGTTCAGTGATTAAGGATTTTCCTTTATGACAATTGTTGTGGCATGAATTTTTCTCCCATCTAAGCAACCTCTTTCCACACCTCTGGGGTCCTTTCAATGGTGGGGCCTTAAGCTCACTGGTCTTGCTGGTGTTGTTGTGTATTATTCTGAAAAAGAAAAAATGTGTATCAGTCTCTGAATACAGAATGGTAGTGGGAAGTTCTGTTATGTGACACATGTACTATTTCCCATTATGGCTATACTATCCATCTACTGAATCATTCTCATCAGTTCTACAAGAAGCAGAACAAACGAAACTTTACTTCCAAGAACTATATGAAAATTGATTACCGATATTTAAAATAATCTGCACTCATAGCTTATTTGTCCACCATGTTTAGCTGATGCAAAGAGCATCCATGATCTTAACTCAAATTAGCTTGCAACAATGTGCAGTTATCTGGAACTCAACTGTTTAAACTAGCTCCTCCTTATATAAAACCCTGCCAAACAAGTCTAAACTCACTCAATGTAAGAAATGTCACCAGCTGTATAGCTGTATTTGTGTAAAATATGCAGCTTTCAAGAATGTCTTCCAACAATGATTCAACAATATTTGAGTTAATTATTCTTGAAAGTATTCTAAATTCCACAACTCGCAAAATTAGCCTTTAACCTTTCAAACAGCTGTGAACAAGTTTCAGCAATAAACAACATCCTTCCACATGCTAATCTGCTGAAATGTTTTGATTAGTAACGGGAACTATATTTCAACTCTAAGTCAGTCCTGAACGATTGAATTCCTAACACTCTTGAGTTCATTTGGAGCTTTGATAAAATTGTATTTGCATAATCATCACTAAAACCCATTTAGTTTTGAAAGGCTTTTTTAAATTGAATTTAAAGGAAAATATTCTTCAGACTGACTTACTAGGTCACATGTGTAATAGTCTGTAAATTTGAGATGAAAATCGTTTCTTGCACCATAGTATTTGTATACACTATTACTAGTGTTACAGCCTACTTTCTGTCTTATTACTTGGCACATTGCATCACCTTTCTATCATAATTTAGCACAGTCTAAGGCTATAATCTATAAATCCTTACAGTCAAGCGTAAAACAACTAATGGCTGTTATATAACAGTGACTTCTTGTTTATACATACAAGGTTTATAAATAATTTCACTTGACGTTTGTACATAGGTTATGGACCAATTTCACTTGAAGCCTACACAGTTTATCTTGCCACAACGTAACTTAAATTGAGACAACCAAGATTGATCAGATTCTTCTGGCCCAATTCTTCTGGCCCAAAACACCCTCCACCCCTGATTAATACATCCTTTCCTTCTTAGTCAACTCCCCAAGGATCTACTATCCAGTTCTGGCTTGGTTCAAGAAGGATTCACATGCCCTGATCCCAATACATCCAGGGTCCTTTCACAGCAAAATTCATCCTAAGCTGGATAAGGTGCTTTACCTTCTGCTTCACATTTGGGTCATTCATCCTAGGTTGAGTTGACCTTACCTTTGGGATATTGCATAGTAATACTTAGCAAAAAGTTTCTACCTTAATTAAACTGTTAGTGAGGTTAAAGATAGATAGCCTCCAGGGCTCATCTTCCACCTGTGAAAGGTCTGAGTTAGGTTGAGACTGCAGTCTTGATGAATATGCTAAGGTTGGTCCTAACTGAGGATTTTGAATGAAGATTCGCTTGGCTCTATTCCCACAACTTGGTGTGTGTGTTCCATGCAGTCACTTCTACACTGTCCATCCATATTCCAGCTGAAGTATCAAGATTCAGAATCCTCAGATTGGAGAATAGTCCTGAAAAATTATTCAACTTTGAATATCTGATTTCCACTGTCCAGGAATAAGAGTTTACCAGACACACTAGATGTGATCAATTAGATGAAACTACAGTTCTCAAGGTATATCAGCAGGTGCTCAAACAAGCTAAGACACAGAGGAAGTTGGAGACATCATATCAGAATGAAGAGAATCATTTCGATTTTTAGGGATTGCAACAACCCCAAAATTTATTGACAATATTTTGCTTTATTAGATTTGTTCCATTTGTGTTGAAGACATTCCTAGTCATAAATTATGTCCTAATTATGTACTAATACAATTTAATTTTCTTTGAAAACATTTTGACAAAGGTTTTATATGTCAGATTCTCATTGGACTACAGTAATATGGGTGTATTGCGCAGCAGAGATATATTTGAGTAGTAGTTTGATGAGAGAGCAAGGAGCTTCCATGCCTAGGGTGAAAGTATATGAAATAAGGGGCCCATAAATACAAGCAAATAGTTCATATAATCTGTGTACTAGTACTCCAATGTCACATCATAAAACTGAGAGTCTAACCGATGAAGGTGTAGAACTACCACCAACTGGGCTTCTAGTGAGAGCACAGACCAGTCCAGAACAAAGTCTGCAAAGTCAATGCTCCAGTAACGAATCTCTGCAAGTGCAAAGGCCACCGTGAGAGTTCTAAGAGCTGAAACGGTGGCATGAAAAGTACTGTAAGAGTGAGCGTAGCCAAAAAGAGCGCTACTGACCCAGTCTCAAAAGGAGCCTTCCTTGCTAAACAATGACCATCAATTGTCAAGAGTCGTGTAGACAAAGCGTCAGTCTGCACAAATAAAAAGACTGGGGTTCCAAGAAAGGGGCTGCTAATGCCCTGCTCTATAAAACCTCCAGGCAGAGCTGCTGCTATTTGCAACAGTCTATAACAGTCTGGGGAAAGAACCAGAGTGTTAAGAAGCTAGAGGCTTGATCGGCTTTAAGCCACATGTTGAAGAGCTTAACGCATAGTATCGTATAATGCCAGCCTCAGTTTTATAGAGCTTTAATACATGCTGGAAAATTACATATAAAAGGCTTCTTTCAAATGCTCCATTGCAGCTCCCCAATGCTAGCAGTCTAAGTGAAAGCAAGCTGGACAATGGATGCCACAGACAGACTGACGGAAAACTAGACCCAACCTCCGTCGGTGGGACTACTGTCAACCCAACTCTACAGCACTTGGTGTGTTGAGATCTCCAGTGAGTGGCTTTCGCTTCAGGAAAACGATCTCATCCAAAATCCACTAATCGCAAATTATGGATATAAAATCTCCGGCCAGAATATCACCGATGATCTAAACATGCTGTGCAGTTATCGTTTCAAAACTCAGGAGAAGATGCAATGCATGACTGCCCTTCATCACCTCTTGATTTTAATCATTTACTTACATGTTTATTTATTTGTCGTTTCAATTTATATTTTTCCTTTCCTCATAACTGACCTCCTCTTCTTTCTTAGCTTACAACCTTCAGTTACTTTTCATTTAATGATCACCATAATGTTCTTTTGGAAGATTGAATTAAGTCTATGATGGCTCTGTGGTGTAGGGGCTTGTTCATATGAGGAGGTTCTTCATCTTTTGAATAATGACAATAATCATTCTTGCAAAGTGGATGAAGGAGCATCTCACAAGAACGGCCAACGAATATTATATAAATCACACAAAGACAGCAGGAAATTAAAGCAATGAAGCGGCACAAAAGAAGAAAAAGAAGAGGTATTTCCACAACTTCAGACATTTAAGGCAGCTTTCAGTTTACTGCCAAAATTAATAGACCACTATCATTTTATGCATTGCCCGAGGACGAGACCACTTTTATTACACTACCTATGCCAGACAACTTATTATCCAGCGTGCCATTAGACTCTGTTTTAAGCAGAGAGAGAGAGAGAGAGAGAGAGAGAGAGAGAGAGAGAGAGAGAGAGAGAGAGAGAGAGAAGGAAAATTACTGAAATCCTCAACTGTTACCAACCACAACCGGCCAGGATCGAAGTGCCTTATCCTGTCTTGATCAGGAATGAAATAAGAAAAGGGAGACTGAGCCTAAATTACTATCATTATTATGATGATTATTCCAACTGCCCGTGTGGAAGGCCTCTGACCAGTGAGAACTCCCACACTGAAACCAGTGACCACTAGAGAGCCCTAATCGTCTATAAAAGGTCTGGTCATTTCTGAACAATCAGACCACAAAATATTGCAATAGACCCAAAGTCCAGGAGGCAACGGATCAACAAATCGAATTCTCACTGAAAGGAACTGGGTTCTGAAGATTGGACATAAAACACCTGAGAAGTCAAGAAGTTAAAATACTCAAAAATATCAAATTTGTAATACCGATGTATGCACAGAGCCCGAGATCTAGTTTGCAATGCTATTCATCCTATGAGGAGAGGTGGAGGGAGGATTTGAATAGACAAGAGGTGCTTTCATATGCCCTGACTGGAAGAAGGTGGGAGGGTGGCCGCTGAACGTAAGGCATTGGTAACGTCTGGTACCATACGACTGTTGTCAATGAAACTTGTAACAGACCTCAGCAGTCTGGGTGAGAGAGACTTGGGACCCGGGAGAAACTTATGAAACCAGATCACCAAGACTCCACTCTAAGTAGATAACGTCTAGTTGATGATTACAAGAAATTCATGACAATACAATTAAGATTTTGAAACTTCCTTTCAAGCAACATCAAATCATATTAGGGAATCAGCCAGTGCTTAGGTTTAGCGACCCACAATGAATGGAAGGTAATAAGGTATAAACTCCAAAAACAAGTGCTCAGAAACATACAAACACCCTCCAGAGGTCTGGTGTGAGAGGTAAATGGACATGACAATGCAGTAAGAGAAGCCAGAATGGTGGGAGAGAGAGAGAGAGAGAGTGGCAGAGACTGATAAATGGATAGCAATGTATCGTCCTACGCAGTGACTGCTACCAATAAGGATGCTTACCTAACCCAGCACTGAACAGAGAGAGAGAGAGAGAGAGAGAGAGAGAGAGAGAGAGAGAGAGAGAGAGAGAGAGACGCATTCATAAACATGTTCTACATCAAAATCCAGCACTCACAATATCCAAACTGAAAGGGAGGGAACCCCAACAATGTCTGACCACAATTTGTAAAAAGCCGAAAAAGTCTCCGTATTAGATATTACAAGGATTAAAAGAAAGAAGGATTAAAAGAAAGAAAAAAAACATTGTTTTCTTCAGTAGGGAACCCAGTGGAGGAGCACCCAGATGTCCTTAGGAGACAAGGAACTCAAGGAAGCAAATGGCTGCACACGATTACACCTGGTTCCTGAGGTAACAAAGACCCAGTCATTTTTTGATGGTAGTTGAAGAGAGATTGGGGAAGTTCCCAGTTTCCAGGGGCAGTCCCAAAAAGCAGCTGTTGTGGGGAACATGCTGTTGACTCTCAAGCCAAATTGTGTGAGTTGGGATGACATTTTACATAATAGGTAAAAATAATTCTTACCAAATTGCAAATCTGTTAAGCCTGAGACAGACAAAGACCTATTCTTGGTGACACAACATAGTTGTTGATAGGTCTGATAAGCTCATAAACACGCGTCAGTTTATTAAACTAGGTACATTATTAACTTCTTGGTTATGAGAGAGAGAGAGAGAGAGAGAGAGAGAGAGAGAGAGAGAGATAGAGAGAGAGAGAGAGGAGAGAGAGAGAGAGAGCATAAAAATGCTGAAGGGCAAATACAGCAATGCTGCAGAGATTCCAAAGAAAGAAGGACAAATCTTTCTCCAAACGCCCAGCCATAGAAACGTCTGATTCTATGCCCACAGAATATTAAACCTTTCAGGAATTATATTGAAAGCAGGATGATGTAAGTATAACTGAAGAATTGTGTGATTTCTGCAGAAAATAAGGCTATATAATACACAGCCTCACTGGAGTGAATAGAATGGGTTTGAACATACAATCGAGGAGTAGCGCAATCCAAATGAAAGCACTACCATGCATCCTGTTCTGTGCTTGCACCACTAATTTGGTGTTCACGCCAAGGAAAGCTATGGCAGAGTTTCCCAATCAAAAGAAATTTGTGCTTCCAGTGAAGGAACAGACATGGCCCAGTGACAAATACCCTATCTATATATAGAGAGAGAATGTGCATTCTCTAACAAGCTTAGGAAAATAACAGAACTGATCAGAATGATCTGGGTATTTACAAAGTCACTCTGAAGAGCCCGAATGTGTGGCTGGGGAAAGGTTTCTTGGTTAAGATTCTGTCGAGTTATTGACAAACCCAACTCAAACCATTCTCCATAAAACAAAGTAAATTCCATAATACAGAACATTTCAATATGAAATCGTCTGCCAGGAATAGGAATCAATTATCGTTCCAACCTACAATTCAGAATTCCTAATGGGCACCCGAAAATCTTTTCATCCCTTACCTCACAACCCTGGATAGAGGTCCCCCTCGCCCCGTATAAGCTTGAATCATTTGTACCCGAGAATACTTTGTACTAATTTTTGTTATCTATTCCAAATGTGCAGTTGCTGCTTGACGCCTGAAGACTTGAGAAGTTCACCTGAGCTCCAGAACCTTTCAGGAAAGGGGATGAACTCGAAGAGATAAAGACACAGGGAACCACGTGAGGACTGAGGAGGAGGAGGAGGAGGAGGAGTGAGACCTTACCTAGACTGTCAACCCTGTCCATGTTCCACATAAAAGAAAACACTCCAGTGTTTTAAAACTACCTTCAGAGTTTTATAACTGTGCCTACATTATAGGATAATAATATAATATAACAGATTACAAAGAAGGACCCAAGCTTCCACCAGGTACTGAACCCGCACATCCAGTCTGTCTTCTACTGACATTTATTTAGCAACAGTTCAACTCTTGAAACTTGGGCAGACGTCCGATGGAAACTGTGGTCTGTGAATCAGTTTTAAAAATAACATCTTTCGAGATGTTTACCTCTCCAAAAGAAATCAGCCTTCGTTCATTTGCTGTAACTACGCTTCCAAACTTTGACCCAGTTTGAAAAAACGCGTCTGCCACTAAACAGACAATGCTGGCTGTCTTGAAACCAATTTGTTGCAGAAACGAGAAAAGCCCCCACCCCCTCTCTCTCTCTCCTCGCAGTACACAAGAGGAGGGGGCTTGGAGGAAGTGAATGGTAAGGGTTGCTTCGAACTCAAGTGCCCCACTCAGAACCAAACCATTCATGTTAACGCTAATATTTATAAAAAGTGCAAAAGAAAAGGCAGTCTCTACTAATAGCAAGGAGGCTGGTCCATTGAAGAAGAAACTGCAAAATGAATTTTCTTAACATATTCTTAGCAGAGAGAGAGAGAGAGAGAGAGAGAGAGAGAGAGGAGAGAGAGAGAGAGAGAGAGAGACGTTAAAATGCTAAGGTAAAGCACGATTCTCACGTACTTGGTCATGTCAATCAGGAAATAAGTCGCAAAGTTCTGTCACCAGTAGACGTAAAATTCTGGCCGGAAGAGGCAGGCCTGGAACAGAAACCAAAGACTCACTGTCTGGCCAAACTAGCTACCACACAAACTGATCACTGGATGCCAACATGAAGACGACTTCACTGAGCGCTATAGAAATGAAGAAACTGTTTTATTCACAGCTTCACCTCACCTCAACAAAGAAGCGAGTTTGCCCCAGAGTGCTTCTTCATCCACAGCGCCAAGCAAAGTTTCTTCCAATTTCGTTTTCAGTCATGCAAGACCTCACAGCTCTTCCTCCCGCCGCTCAGGGTCTAACCACCATGGGTTACAATGAGGCCCGACTGCCTCCAAAGGAGCAAGTCAATTCTTAACGAGTAAATAAAAGGGAAATGGAAAATGGCAGCAGCCCCTTTTCCATACTAAGGCTCTCCAAAGAGAGCATAGCTCATGTTAAGCCTACATGGCGCCTGTTTCAAATAGCAGAGCTCCACTGTTTAACAAAACACTACAAAAACACTGAAACCAACATCAAAACAAGAAAAGCGTTTTCCATAACCACTCTATCTACACCAGACAGCATTATTATTATATATCTGAGCACGCCTGCCTCCACAAGGAACAAATATAAGACGACTTTAAGGAAATAACTGGCCTGTCACCTTGTGAGACATAGGCCTAATGATTCACCAAGGCTATAACGGATGAAGAGGCCACAAGATGAATACATAGCAACAATTGCACGCGAAAGACCATCAAAATTATTCTTTGGTCCTAGAACAATCTATCATAAGCACTTATTCTCATTCTGATCTATCAGTGCCAATACTCGAATGGTATCGAAGTACAAGCTCCTAAAAAAAAAAATAATTCCCAGTTATCATGATTTATAACAACCTTTATGCTGGTGCGAGCCGGTCATCGTGACACTGGGGGGGCATGAGCTGGCGCAATGATTCTGCAGTACGAGAGAGAGAGAGAGAGAGAGAGAGAGAGAGAGAGAGAGAGAGAGAGAGAGAAAATCGCCCTCCTAATCGGAATAAGCTACTAATCTTCTAAAACTGTGGCCCCAGATTGGTCAGTAATCTATCCAAGGAACTAGAACCATGTCAGTACTTTAAATATTAAAAGGAAATAACTATTGGGTCTATCCACAAGTTAGAGCTTGAGGAAACAGGTATTCTTTCTATTATTTTCCTGTTAGAATACAATTAATCAAGACAAAATGTGGAACAAAGGATGGAGCGAGAGAAATCTTCGAGTATGAACGAGGAAGCCAAGTAATAGGATCCTAGGGCCAACAACCTAAGTCAACCTTTGCAAGCTCTGAGCAACTTGGAGAGAGAGAGAGACAGAGAGAGAGAGAGAGAGAGATCATGGGAGCCGAATCCTGCTACAAGACAGGTTGCCATCAGGATCTGTCCATTGGCATGATTAGGCTGACAGTAAAATGCTTCTGCTCAGCTCTTTTTCTTTTCACAAAACGTTATTGTAAGTTGATGTCCAAGAGAAAATAGATGGAGAGAAAAGACAATGAAAATAGAGAAATCGCCGTCATTTTCATGATAACTGAGACTGAAGGCTGCAATTATCTTCCGATGTCTATCACTTAAATCAAGGCTCCAGATACGACGCCGCACCTTCCGTAAAAAGCATTTATTTAATTCTTATTGGTTAGTCATTTAATTAGTATCAGCATCGTGCTTACCCCATAACAAAAATGGGAATAAGTACGTTAGAAGAAGAAGAAGAAGAAGAAGAAGAAGAAGAAGAAGAAGAAGGCAGATTTAAATTCCAGTTCCCGGTCTGATTTAGCTGCTATGACGACGTCCATTCTATTTTCCCCAACGTTTCCTGCGCCCACCCACTGCACAATTATCATTTGTGATAGCCTGGTAAGGTAAGGTTTCTAAGCACCATACTTAGGCCTCTGTGCAAACAGTAATGCAACTTTCCATAGCTTGCACGAGTACAAAAGTGAACAAGCACCGACGTCAAATGACTAATGATCGTTTCCTCTCGGATACCGAAGACGAATTTCATGCTACATCGCGGATATTCAGGTTGGCACTGCAAGATGCAGTTCATTGAGGTTGCAGAGCGGCTCGGCTAACACGCTGTTGGCCCAGCGTTCGACCTCCGACCGCCAATGGAGAATTAGAGGAATTTATTGCTGGTGATAGAAATTCATTTCTAGCTATATGGTTCGGATTCCACAATAAGCTGTAGGTCCCTATGCTAGGTAACCAATTGGTTCTTAGCCACGTAAAATAAATCTAATCCTTCGGGCCAGCCCTCTCTAGGAGAGCTGTTAATCAGCTCAGTGGTCTGGTTAAATTAAGATATACTTCTTTTTACACTGCAAGATGTGAAACGCTCACTCAGGCCTACAAGTTTACGTCACTGATGTACTGGGGATTACATATTGAACTCTAACACTAGAAAAGCTTCACTTGTGTTACAGTGTCATAATTCAGCTGAGAGAGAGAGAGAGAGAGAGAGAGAGAGAGAGAGAGAGAGAGAGAGAGAAAATTTCACACATTACATATATAGATTCAGCAGATGACCCACAACGAGCAACAAGGATAAAACCGCCTGAATATCGTCTGATTCCCAATCTTGGCCAACACGATATCATCTGAAAAATCCTTAACCACAACCGGATTGGAGTCGCAGTTCGGGAACTATAATTTCAAAAGAAATACTTGAACTTAAAAACCCGGCTCTGACATAATTTCAACTTCTTTGGTAATCATCCAAAAGAAAGACCAAGTTTAAAATTCAACTAAAATAATTCCATTGAGTCATCTCTGAAAAGAGCAATGGAAATCTGAAACAGCATTAGGGCGAATTTATCGAGACGCATAGACTGCACGCAAGCCACGGACTGATCACTGGGGTTG
This sequence comes from Macrobrachium rosenbergii, assembly GCF_040412425.1. Classification (NCBI taxonomy): domain Eukaryota; kingdom Metazoa; phylum Arthropoda; class Malacostraca; order Decapoda; family Palaemonidae; genus Macrobrachium; species Macrobrachium rosenbergii. The sequence goes on along the minus strand of NC_089785.1, from coordinate 26,942,449 downwards.
CAAGCACACTCAAGAGCAGACGTTTTGGATAAATGATTTGGAAACCGACAAGAAATGATATGAAGGACACTGAGGCTGCTTTTGGCAAACTTCTTGTCTTGCGGGGCACATTCTCCCTCCTTTCCACGGGTCTTCTTGACTGACGATGGCCTCGCTGGTGGGCTGCACTATCCTAAAAGGATACAATCCCATTTCAAAACTGAAATTGCAATGAAAGCTCTCTACCTCACCAAACACAAACTACAAAAATATAAACAATAAACACAGCTTGATAACACGGAGCCACGTCTGTCAATAAATTGTAGAAATATTCGGTGTTTATTTCACCAAGTTAATCAAAAGAGCACATAGACTTACTCTGCACTATCTCTCTCTCTCTCTCTCTCTCTCTCTCTCTCTCTCTCTCTCTCTCTCTCTCTCTCTCTCGTGTGTTTCAGTGTTGGGCAAATGCGTTTCTGGAAACCAGCGACTGCCCAGAACAGACTACGAGAAGGCCAACAGTCTGGGGTGAGAGGGACTCGAGACCCGCAGAAACTTAGGAAACTACATCAGCAAGACCTAATACTTAAGTAGTTAACGTCTAGTTGACGATGACAAGAAACTCGACGATCGGTGAATGCTTAGGCTTGGCGACCACAAACGAATGGCAGATAATGAGGCGTTATCTTGGCAATCATCAACAGCCCAAAATGATTGATTAGAAACGTGCGACAGCCTTTAGAGGTCGGCTCAAGAGAGAGAGAGAGAGAGAGAGAGAGAGAGAGAGAGAGAGAGAGAGAGAGAGAGAAATAGCCAAGAGTTTATAAACAAACTGAAGGGGGGCAAATTCTGCTGTGCATACTGCAAAGTCACAAAAGGTGGTGCGAATCTCTCTGCAAGACCCTAGACAGAAACGTTCTGTTGACCTTCTTAGCTTCCACAGAATAATAAATTTTCAGGAATGATACTGAAAGCGAGATGATGATGCAAGTGTGACTGAAAATAGTGTGATCTATTGCAGAAACTAAGGCTGTATAATACACAGTCACGAGTGAATAGGCCATTTGAACGAATTAACATACGAAAAGTGCTACAAAAGAAAACTTGTGGCTGAAGTAGCTCAGAATGCAACCAAACATCATTGCCTGTAGAGAAACCACTCATACATGCAAGGGTATTCATGCCAAGGAAACCCCACAAAATCCCTTAAAATTGTGATTCCAGTGAGAATAGACATACTCCAGTGGAAAAGATCTAGAAGACCGTCCATTCTCTAACAAACCTGGGGAAATTGCAGAACTGATTAGATGGATCTGGGTATTTACAAAGTAGCGCTGAAGAGCCCGAATGTGTGGCTGGGAGGAGGTTTCGTGGTTATGATTCTCTCAAGTTATTGACAAAAGCAGCTCATAGAGCACTCCATTAAACAAGTTATAAATACTTAGCTGCAGAACATTTCCAAATAAACTAAATGATCAAGAATAGAATCCATCATTATTGCAACTCATTCATATTTTTCAGAGTTCCCAACGAACGTCCAAGCTCAAACCAAGAGTGCCATTTTTCTAAAGTTCTTCCAAAATCTTTTAACTGGCCAAAAAGGAGAGAGATGCCAGGGGCCACATAGCTCCCCTGAGACAAACTGTTGCACTAAACAAGTGTTTGACCAAAACGACTTATTTTTATGCCAAACTCTGTCCCCCGGGACTAATGTTTGAACAAACTGGAATCTGCCCAAAGTATGGAAACTGTCTCTCAAATTTGATCCTTTTTGGTCCCGTACCTCTTGAGGTGGGTCTTGTAAAATGACCCAACCTATTTCCACTTAACCATCTCCCCCACCCCCAAAAAGGGCGTGGCCCCAAAAGTATAAACTTAAATCACATTTACCCGAGAGTGCTTTGTACTGATTTTGAAATGAACCGAAGATGTCCATATTGTGAAAAGTCTACTTCTCTCTACTTATCTATACATACACACGTTTGATAAGTTCGCCTGATCTAAAAGCCCTTCAGAAACTGATGAAGCAGAACAGATACACACACACGCACACACAGGAAACCACACGAGGCCTGACATCAATGCCTCCAAAAATCAAACCAGACGAGGAAATCACATCAAAACTCCTGGAAAGGGTCGGAGTCGAAGACGACGATGACGACTCGGACCAGACAGGAGTGAGGAATTTTCCAGGAAAGCCCACCAGACAGCAAGAGAGGACGACCCATGCGTCTGTCTTCAACCTGTCTAGGGGACACTGACTGCAAAATACATGAGTGGCCCGTACTAGAAAAACTGAATTTCATGTGGATCTGAGATAAATGACATGGCAACGGAAGGAAGCAACAGTGAAAAGTCACAAGAACAGCCATAAATGTGTGTAAACTCCAGACGCCTGGCATGAACTCCGTCTTTCATTTCTTTGTTACTTCTCAAAATGAAGGAAAGGAATGGAGGTTCTGTCGAGGGCCTCAGGACAGGGAAAGGTCGAAATATTTCTGTTATGTTGCCGGATGACCAGAGAGAGAGAGAGAGGAGGAGAGAGAGAGAGAGAAGGAGAGAGAGAGAAGGAGAGAGAGAGAGTGAGTCTAAGACGGGTGTAAAGTCACGAAGCAGCAATGTTCACAGCACTAGAAATGTTTCCTTTACCAGGTTTAAATTGATGGAAACAGCTTTGGTTAAGCTCATATGACATTATTATTATTATTATTATTATATTATTATTATTATTATTATTATTCAGAAAATGAAGGACTCTATTCAAGAAGCTTCCAAAGAACATTAAGGTGTCCATTTGAAAGTAGCAACAGAAGGTAACAGGAAATACAGAGAGAAAGAAAACTTATTAGAAGAGAAAAAAAATTAATCAATTTGATAAAATGGAAGTAAATTATTAAAACAGGAGAACTGTATTAGGGTGATAATGCATTGCATCTTCGCTTGAAATTTAGAAGTCCCAAGAGCACAATATACTCAGTAGGGAGACTGTTCCACAGTCCTCCAAAGGTGTGAGGAACAAAGGACCTCAGGAACTGAGAAGCTCCACAGCGAGGCACATTTCCCTTGACTAATGCCAAACGCCAGGGGGAAGGGGGGCGGGCGCCGATTTCAGCCATTCGTTGCTCTAGACAGCGAAAACGAGGGAGTTGGAGTGGTTGGACAGCAAGATTGAGGTAAGGAAGCAGCCTTTAGTAATGCCTACAGTGCACTGCGTGAGGTGCACTGAAGGCACTGACACCCTACGAGGAACAAATACAAGTCTTATGAAGCTTTGTGTTGAATCTAAGTCTCACAAACCTCCCTGTGATACACACTCACACACACATAGTGGACTCGAGAAAATGGAAGGGAACAGAGAGAGAGAGAGAGAGACGCTTAACTATCACCCAGGGTTCAAGAAGGAACTTTGGCTCCATGTAAATAAAAACATCCCACTTTTCAAAGATTGCCTTTCAGAATTTTATATTTGTAACTGCTTAAAGAAAAGTCTATTGCCAAACCTTTCCTATTAACAAAGATCGAATCCCCGCCACGTGTAGAATCTACATGCAAAAAGTTCCGCTCCACGCCTGCGAAAAGGGTAGACCTAAAACGAAATTGTGGTCTTTGATCAAATTTTAAGATCAAAATCTTTCGGAATGTTTACCTATATTAAATTCAATCTACCTCGATTTCCTGAGACAAAACTTTCCAAACTCTGACCCATCGGAAAAACACGTCTGCTCTTCGATGGAAAATGCTGATTAACCCCAATATCAAGTTGTTTCAGAGAACGAGAAAGAGCGCAACTTCTCCCTCTCTCTCTCTCTCTCTCTCCCCAGACTCGATTCCTAAATAGGAGGTGTGGGGGGGGATGGTAATGGGCGGTTTCGAATCCCCTTCCCACTGGGGCCAAACCACTTTGTGATGCTGCCAATAGTTCTATGCGCCAAAGAATAGACAACCTGGTTTAATAAATGGAATGCAATCCTCGGAGAAATGGTAAAGGTTGGAATTTGTACAAAATAAATTTTATTTAATATTTTTCTGCACAAAGAGAGAGAGAGAGAGAGAGAGAGAGAGAGAGAGAGAGAGAGAGAGAGAGAGAGAGAGAGAGAGAGAGAGAGGAGTTAAAATACTGCCCACTCTCACGTATTTGATCATGTCAGTTGAAAAAATAAAAGAAGCAAAGTCCTATGGCCAGTAGATCTAAACTTGTGGCTGGAAGTAGGCCTAGAATGCAAACCAAACATCATTGCTCATAGAGAAACTACTCATTATGAAACTGATCAATTGAGGCCAACAAGAAGAAGACTCTTCACCAAGTGCTGTAGGAATGAAGCTCTTCATTATCTTATTCATAACTTCACCCAATCCCTAACAAAGAAGCAAGTTCCCCAAAGTGCTTCATCCCCAGTTAGAAATGGGCAGGACCAGACCTTTGCTGTTTTGAACAAACCATCTTTTAGATAAAATGAGCCACTCAACGTAACTGAAGGAGTCCTCAGAGGGTATTTTCTAGCCAAACCTCTTCCAGATCACACCAGTGAGGACGGGATCGAACTGACCAATTGTGTCAGCCACGTGACTCAAGACAGGGGTCAAAACAACGCCCTGAGAGAGCTGGGAGAGAGACGTTATGAGAGTGACTGACATCAATCAGGGAACACCCTGGCAGCTAGCAGTATTCCCTTTGTGAGCGGCCTCTTTTCCGACGAAGATAACGTGCCCGAATTCCGACCGCATTGAGGGGCAACATACAAGTGCTGTGTGATTCATCCTTCCTCTTAACATGAGAGATCTTAAGTCAAGAGTATGTCTGGATAGGAAGTGGGGGGATTTACCCAGGCAAATTTCTATCATTCTTCGTCTTTCGACAAGTTTTCCTTCCTTGGAATTTTACGGGATTGCCAATCAGCATTAAATGTCCCTTTGTTTACAGGTACCCTTGCTGAATCTACTGGGTGTAATCCAAGTGGCTCCTCCAGCCTTAGACTTTGTTCATTTACTTGAGGTCCGGCATGTTGTTGATAATCAACGAAGCACTCTCGGCATTTTCAGAGATGCCATTTCACGTGCAATCGATCTGCCTTCGCATTCCCAAGCTACCAGTTCAAGTTGTTACATTCAAGTCTGCTGCGCTGCGCACTGCAGGTAATTCTTGCTGGTTTGGGACAACATCCTGAACCCCATTTAGAGCCCGGGATCTAATTTTCCCGTGTTTAGCTATAATTAATTATGTTTCCGTCAAATCATCATTAATGAACTCCGAGTTCCCTTGTAAATTAATTATGCTTAATTTTGACATTATGTAAATAAACCCTTAGAATTGATTCCTCTGAGTGTCACTGGCGACCCTCTATTTCCTGCTTTGTCTTGCAAATGACAAGAAGCAGCAGCGAGCCTCTTAATCTCAGATTTCAATGCAATTATCATTCCCGGCTCTACTTGTTACAAATGTTAAAGTTCAATCGGATTTCCTTTTCAGTCATCCAAGACTTACAGCTCTTTCCCCACTCAGGTCTAACCCACTAGGTTACAATGAGTGTCTGACAGCCTCCAACTGAGCAAGTCAATTCTAAACAAGCAAATAGAAGGTTAAGAGAAAATGACAGCAGCTCATTTTACCAACTAAGCTCTCCAGGGAGAGCTGAGCACATGTTAACTTTACATGACGCCTTTTTTAATAAATAGTAGAGCTCTACTGTTTAACAAATCATGATGAAAAACATTGAAACAAGAAGCATCGAAGCAAGAAAAGCTTCCTAAGTGACCACTCTCCTCTGGACCAGATGGTATCATTATTATTATTCTGAGAACGCCTGCCTCCACAAAGAACGAATGCAAGACGACTTTAGAGAAATAATTGGCCTGTCACTACGTGAGAATATCAATCCTTTTTTTCTTTTTAAATTGTACTTATTAAATGGCAGTTTTCCACCTGGCAATTATCCCACAATGGCAATTTTCCCATAATGGCAATTTTCCCATAATGGCAATTCACCCACGGGCAATTTACCCACGGGAAATATTCCCAATGGAAATTCTCCCACTGGCAGTTTTCCTAGCACCAGATATTATATATGAGACAACACAAACTGAGCTCCGGTTGGGTCGATCTCTCATTTGAACTTTGAATTTTTATGCTTCCACCCACTTCTTTTAGTCTGTGACCACTTTCTCCTTCGTATTCATCACTGTAATTCACTATTCTGTCTTTCTGTTCATCATAACTAAGCCTTGAACACGTAAAACCAGAAGCTCTCCTTCACGAGAGAGAGAGAGAGAGAGAGAGAGAGAGAGAGAGAGAGAGAGAGAGAGAGAAGAAGACTACAGACTCGAGAACAAACAGTGGCATCAAATCCTCCTTCATCTGATCTGATCCTTTCATAACAGGGTTCGAACTTGTCCATCCTAATCCCTGGGACTATAAGTTAGTTCCCGTTGGTGAATCCCCCTCCCCCCTTTCTCAGTTCCACGCTTGGAAGTTCCGTTAACACTGCTCTCACTCGCAACGATGGAACAAAGGTTCGGAATCTACTACATCTACTACAAAAGACGGGTTAAGATCCTCCTGAGAGAGAGAGAGAGAGAGAGAGAGAGAGAGAGAGGAGAGAGAGAGGGATTCTGAAACGGATACGAAGGACTTCCATGTAGTTGTACCGTCAGGTGATGCTTCTCCGGTTGAGAGTGAAATGAAGGAAAGAAGTCTCTCTCTCTCTCTCTCTCTCTCTCTCTCTCTCTCTCTCTCTCTCTCTCTCTCTCTCTGTGTGTGTGTGTGTGTGTCTTCATATAACTTCGATAATTTTTATAGGAGCATTTTCTTTTCCAAAACCCTATCGATTCCATTTCATGTCGAAATGAGATCCTTGAACGTTCCAAGTGTTGTGCCCTTCAAGAGTCTTGAGGACCCTTGAAAGGATAATGTTCAGACTTCTTGGGATATTGAGTTGGGGAAGTGTTCTTTCCGTTACTCGACGTGGCATTTTAATGCTCTGATATATTTTTACCCTTTTTGTTTGAATTGTTAGTGTATCCAGTAAATTTTCATTGATTTCTTATTTCGAGAGTCGCCTCGGCTTTGTATTTTGATAGCTAATCTCGCAAGGATGCGTTCACACTGCAGGAAATATGTCACTAACATACGTCTGCAACTTATCACACAAATGTCACCAACAGGTTAAAAGTAAGTCAACGACTCTAAGTGAAGAACTAATATGTGGCTGATATTGGATACTCTTATGAAGCATTGGTTAGTACTACTAAAGTCGATGACCACCTGTCACATACACCTGCAACCTATCATATACATATCACCAACAGGTTGAAAATAAGTCAGCGATCGTCAGGGGAGAACAGACCCTTCGCCAGTACTGGGTAATCTTATGACGCACTGTTAGGACTACCACTAAGTTGATGCCTTGTATTCAACTTGTTTATGATATGTGTGCATAAGTTGCTGACGTGTGTTTATGACATGCTTTAGTGCAGCGTGGGCGGAAATTTAGAAAACTGGTACAGTATTTGATAGAGCAGTGCAGCTGTGTTGTTGCCTGTCTGTTATTTTGAATTGCATGCAGATTTTTTTTTTAATCCCAATGAATTCTTAGTTCCTCGATTTCCTCACTTAAGGGATTTTCTCTCAAACTGATACCTCTTCACCCTGGTCGGACTCGACCCCACACGCGGTAGGAAGAGTGAGGTTATAGGGAACTGTGCCGTCAGTGCGCCTCACGTGTTGCACTGCAGGCATTACTTAAGGTTCTTTGCAACATCCCTGCGGCCCCTAGCTGCTACCCCTTTCATTCCTTTTACTGTACCTCCGTTCATAGTCTCTTCCTTCCATCTGACTTTCCTCAACCCTCTCCTAACAATTGTCCCATTGCGCAACTGCAAAAGGGTTTCCTCCTGTTACACCTTTAAATAGACCTTTTTACTCTGTTTCCTTTTCAGCTGTGAATGACCTCTTAGGTCCCAGCGCTTGGCCTTTGGCCTATATTATATTATATTCTGTTCCTTCGAATGTAACAATTGATTTCATATATTTTCGTACGCTCTGATAGTTTATTTCTTTTTGAATCGTACAGTCGCAGCTTGCTGTTTAGGCTGGAGCTTAGAATATCATTCGAGACAGATTCTCTTGAAGACAAGATTCGTTCACTGCCAAAAAGGAACGATGTTTGCGTAATGGACATTCGGTAATGAAATTTGATTTATATTTTTCCTTTTCTATGAACTGATCTCTTCTTTCCGTATTTCCTGTTATCTTCTGTTTCTTCTTTCAATGAGCACCATATTCTGTGGAACCTTCAGCTTTAATTTCAATTCAATGGCCACCTTGGGCTTGTTCCATGTGAATAGGGTTTATCTTCTGAATAATAATAATAATAATAATAATAATAATAATAATAATAATAATAATAATTAATTAATAATATTATTATTATTATTATTATTATTATTATTAATAATAGTAACTCAGTATTTTGAGAAATTTGGCAACTTTTATCAGGAACGGCTTGAATTACAGTTTCGTGTGTATTTATAAACTTCATCGCCAAGGATAGCCCTGGAAAAATAGTCCCTTTTTATTAGGTGTTCATGGTAATTATCAGTGATAATTACCTGAAAATTATGTTGTAAATGACACGTAATTTTAGGAGATGGTAATTATCATTGAATTCTCTCATACATAGCTTAAATTTTAACTGACCACGTAAATTTTACCATCAAACTTGGAATTTATCTAACTCTTCTTTCTTCTTCTTCTTCTTCTTCTTCTTCTTCTTCTTCTTCTTCTTCTTCTTCTTCTTCTTCTTCACAAGTGGTCCTAGGACTTGCCTAATCTCCCAGGCGTTTTCTGCTCTCTTATAAATGTAGCGAGAACTGCTCCAACTTCGTGGCTGGAATTCCTCCCAAAGTCTTCACGAATGAATTTATTTCATCGTCATTCTTACGTTCAGGAATTTCGCTTCCGGGGTTTTATCTTTGCGTCTATGTGTAATGAAGTACCATGCCCAGTGTACAAGTGTTTTTATTTGTAGTTAATATTGATAAAAACACGTATGATATTTTCAAAAAAATAATTTTACTTTAGCTCCGGGCCCTACTCCTTTCTTTAATCTTGCTGTTCAACCAGTCTAGTTATTACTTCATAATGCAACTGTGGGGTTTTCACTCAGTCCCATCTTTAGATCCTCTTATTTTATCGCCTTCATTTTGTGGATCCCTTTATCTTGCTGTCCAACCACTCCAGCCACCTCTTTGCACTGTCTTGAGAGCTGAATGGCTGAGGGAACTGATAAAAGCGAAAGAGAAAGAAGTAAATAAAGCGACGAAAGTGAATGATGACCCTTTGGTAAAGAAAAGAAAATAGAGGTGTGAGATATTTGGAAGGGACCAACTAAAAGAAATGTTGACAAAGTGTCAAGACAGGGAAAATAAGGACGAAACAAAAGACGAGCGGGAAACGTGTCTCGAGAACTTGCCCCGAACGGAATGTCACCAGAAAACGAAAGAAATGAAATGCATCCAAAGTCAACAGCCCACAGGCGAAGAATTAAGGAATCGAAAGATTATAAGAAGAAGAGGAAATGAAAGACTCATTCGACCTGAAGTCATAAAGAGAGAGAGAGAGAGAGAGAGAGAGAGAGAGAGAGAGAGAGATTCAAAAGCTTTTTTCTAAAGAAATATGGTGAGAGGAGAGGAAGAGCGCTCGGTGAAAGGATGTTTTCCTAACGCAGTGCAGAGATGATGCTCATCAGTGGACAGCTATGTTTTGACTGGGTCAAAACATGCGTCGAAGGTCAGTGCAGAGTGTGGCGTTACCTATACACCTGCTAACCTTCTTGGTATGACTCTTTTAACAGCCCACCCTCTTAGCATAACCTATACAAATGCCCACCCCCTTGGTATAAAATATACACCGGCTAACCTTCTTGGTATGACTCTTTTAACAGCCCACCCTCTTAGCATAACCTATACAAATGCCCACCCCCTTGGTATAAAATATACACCGGCCCACCGCTTCCCAGCATCCTTGATTAGAAATGGCAGAGAACCAATAAGCAGAAAGATGTGTTATTTGAAAGACACCTCTGTGTGTATGTGTGTGTGTGTGTGTGTGTGTGTGGAGAGAGAGAGAGAGAGAGAGAGAGAGAGAGAGAGAGAGAGAGAGAGAGAGAGAATAATGTTTTCCATTAGCTGTTGTCAAGCTCTGAAGTTATTTATTATTCCGGGACACGGGTATTTTGACCCATTTAATGTATTCACCTCACTTTTTGGAGTCATGGGAAGAAGTCGACTTTTAGTTTTATCTACATTGGAGACTTTCATTAGTTTTTTTGTCAGATGCTGCGACAGAACTGGCTGGAAAAGTTTTGTGAAGTTAATTTACTTCATTTGGGTTTTTGAATGGGAAGGTTGCATTAAGAAAATATTATTTCATTAAAAAATCAAGTCTTAAAAGAAGAGAATATTGGAATCTGTGAGACTTATGGAAGAGGGAAATTAATTCTTAATATATAATGGTGTAAGCTAAGAAGATATTTCTTTTTCTGTCAGTTGGAATCACAAATTGTTTCTTCTTCTTCTTTGTTTTCAGATTTTTTTTTAAAACCTCTTCATGTAATGTCTGTCTCATGAGCTCCAGGAAATAACTGTCCAAGTTCATTGCTTTCCGTAGGGGAGGTTAGTGGTGTCAGTGCACCTCATGCGGTGCACTGTAGGCATTACTTGAGGTTCTCGACCCACAGCTGCAACCCCTTTCATTCCTTTTGCTGTACCTCCGTTCATATTCTCTTTCTTCCTTCTGACTTTCCACCCCTCTCTTAAATCTTTCGTAATGCAGCTGCAAGGTTTTCCTCCTGTTACACCTTACAGACATTTTTACTCTCAATTTCCCTTTCAGGGTTGAATGACCTCATAGTCTCAGCGCTTGGCCTTTGGCCTAAATTTCATATTCTAATGCCAAGTTCTGTTGTTGGAATATTTCTAAAGAACGACTTAGTTGTGAAAGTTCACCAAAGGGAAGCACTGAAGGCATTGCAGTGGTGATTATGAAATAGGCCAATTTGTTGATCTTCTGGGTCACAGTCTGCAGATTTTAATTTAAGAGGCTGATTTTTTGCAACGAAGATGAATCATTTGATTTTTATCCTTAAATTTAATTATTTTATTTTATGAACCTTTCAGCTTTTGCAAAGGCATCGTGTTTATTTTTTAATGAAAATAAGGAGAAAAGATATTAGAATGAACAGTTTTCTTATGTAGAATATTTTATTTTAGAAGTTGATTATATGTAAAAAATATGTATGTGTAAAATTATTAACTCTATTTCTTTACTTTACTGACTCAGGAAGTCTAGGACTTTTTTCTTTCTGTCATGAGCAGTATTTCTTGTAATACAATTTTCATACCCACAAAACCGTAAAACATTCTGTATTTCAGTTTGTATCGCTTCTGAATGGACGAATATCCGAAGCTTCCTGTTTTGTACGCGTGACTGACAACAACAGTTAGTTTCGATGTTTGTGTTTTATTTTACGTGCGCGCGCGTGCGTGCGTGTTTGTGTGTGTGTGTGCGTGTTTTTCAGTCGGATTTTGTCAATAACATAAACTGGACAAGCTGAACTATCTTATTTCGGTGTCGATAACCTTATTTCTATAATTTTTTTTCATTCCATCTTTATCAAGTTCTGGGTGTGATCCAGACTTCTGAAAAGACGACACATCAACCATTCCCAGAGAGAGAGAGAGAGAGAGAGAGAGAGAGAGAGAGAGAGAGAGAGAGAGAGAGAGAGAGAGCTGTTTATATCCCATATGCTTGGCTGGTCCCCGAGTCGTAGGAGAATCGAAAACAAATAACAAACAAACAAAGACCGATTTCTCTTCTCATTGTTTGTGTTCCATCCGTTCGATGTTGCTTAAGGAAGAGAAGAGCTTTCCTTTTCAGTTTTTCCTAAGTTACGGGAGATCGAAGCTGGATACGTTTCTGCTCCTCTCTCTCTCTCTCTCTCTCTCTCTCTCTCTCTCTCTCTCTCTCTCTTCATTCGTTCAGTTTTCTTTACTTTTACCATCATATCTCTACTCCGTGTCGTATCGTTGTTGATAAACAGAAGATATTTGAAAGGCTTCGGAAATGGTACTGACAGCAAGGATGCGTCCACGCTGCTAAAACAATAAAACATGTTGACAACTTTCGCATATATATCGTACAGGTTGGAAACAAAGTCAGTGACCATAAGAGGAGAAAGTACTTCAGCAAATGCTGGATAATTGTTTGAAGCACTGGTTAGAACTGCCAATAAGTCATTGACTTGTATTCAACCTGTGTGTGATGTGCATATGATGAGAGGCTGACATATTTATGACATGTTTTAGTATAGTGTGGACACACCCCAAGACTAAGGCAGAGATGGAATACAGAAACTGTACAGGCTCAAGAATGCAAAGCTTTCATGTTGATAGGAATACCATATTGCTATAAACTGAGCCTGGTTGGTTAGACCTAGGTTAGGGTTCCACTTCAGGCCTCATCCCCAATAACACTTTATCACAATTGTGGTTCACTTTTGGACAACACTTGACAATGTTTACAGGCCACTTTTGGGCAACACTAACACACTTCACACTTACAGGCCACTTTTGGACAACACTTTAACATACTTATGGGCCACTTTTGGACAGCACTTTGCCACACTTACGGAACACTTGGGAGACAATGTTGGGCTACACTTCACCACACTGACAAACCCCTTTTGGGTAACACTTTACCCCGCTTATAGGGCACTTTGGGGCAAGGGCTCTTGCTGGCATAAGACCACAATGAGGTTGTGTTTTACCTAAGACTTTCTTCCCATCAGGGTGTTCGTAAGGGTCTCTCAACTACAGGTGTTCTCCCTTCCATCCTAAGTACCTACATTGCCAGCCAAGTAAGTTTATCATCCTCACTTGGCTAAAGGTTTTGGAGGAAAGCAAATTGTAGGTCCCAGTGAGGACACCCAAGGCTTAACGAGGGTTTATGAAGGGGGAGAGAAGTGAACAATTATGATGGCGGGACGTGAAGCAAAAGCACAGAAAAAGAAAGACATAAGAAGCTCCGTGAGGGTCATGTATTGGGCAGATATGACCGTCCTGGATTTTCAGTTCAGTTTCCATTCCATTGTCCTCACTGCGTCACTGGGCCATTAATCCCTGGTAGTAATCATTTGTCATTGACCGTTGAAATTACGTCTCTCTCTCTCTCTCTCTCTCTCTCTCTCTCTCTCTCTCTCTCTCTCTCTCTCTCTCTCTCTCTCATATTTTTATTAGCCCAATCATTATTCGTAACTTATCCGACTGCGTATTTACATGGCTCGTGTATGTTGCTTTTCATGGATGTATTTATGCGTGTGCTTGTATGGAGAGAGAGGGAGTTTTAAGTAGTGGCGTTTATTGAGTCCCATGGTATGATGGACTGAGGCCAATTTCCATATAACAAATATCTGTATGCAAATGAGACACCGGATGTGCATGTATATAATTGGGTTTTCTAGTGAGCTTATTTATTATGCATTGTTTATATTTTCATTTTTAACGTGTCTGTAGATATGGTTAATTTTTTTTATTTTTATTTTTTAGTAAAATATTATTTAATATCAAGAACATCCATTTTAGAATGTCATTGATTTGTGAAGATAGGTTTAGATAGGTCTATATATTAGTTTCTTTTGGGCATATGGTTTTTAAGCGTTAGGAGGTTCTTGTGTGGAAATGAGGGTGAATGCTTCTGGGAACAGTGGTAACCCTGATTTGCATTAAGTGGGAACGTTCTTTTTAGTTGGAAAATTGACGTTTGATATTCTTGAGATGGGAACATATAGGGAACTTAGTCTTTGGAATCAAATGAAATTTCAGCCTTCTGGGAATACATTGGGAACTTAGTCCTTGGAATCAATTGGGAATTCAGTCTTCTGGGAACAAACTGGGAGCCAAGTCTTTGGGAATAATTAGGAATTCATCCTTCTGGGAACACATTGGGAACTTATTCATTGGAATGAAATGGGAATTTACCCTTCTGGGAAAACATTGGGAACTTGGACTTTGGAAACAATTGTGAATTCATCCTTCTGGGAACACATTGGGAACTTAGTCTTTGGAAACAATTGTGACTTCATCCTTCTGGGAACACACTTGGAAATTAGTCTTTGGAATCCAATGGAATTTCATCATTCGGGGAACACATTGGGAACTTAGTCTTTGGATTGATAGTCTTTGGAATCAAATGGGAATCAAGCTTTTGGGGACCAAACTGGGAACCCAGTCTCTTGAAAAATGAGAACTCAGTTTCATAGGTGTGATTTAGGATCTTTCGATTTTGTGAAGAAACAGAAACTAAGCATAAATCTGAATAAGAGACTCGGAAGTTCAGTGTTTGGGAGTGTGTGGGAACTCAGTCTCTTGGGAACAAGGCGGGAATTTAGTGCTGTGAATTCAAAAGGCTACGGTCATTTCGTTCAAAGAAAAACATCCGTATTAGTAATGACGGAAATAATAAAAGGAATCGAATTATATCACTGTATATAGTGAATAACATAACACTATATAGTGAGTAAGAACATCTTAGGTTTTACAGACCACTGAGCTGATTAAATCTCAAAAGGCCCGAAGGATTTTATTATTAGTGGCTAAGAAAAATTGGTTACAACCTACAGCTTATTGTGGAATCAGTAATAATAGCGAAATAATTTCAACCAGAAATCAAATTATCATCAGCCGGCCAGCGGAAAACTGTATAGCGACAGTCGAAAGCTCAACCGAGTCGGCCAACAAAGGGCTTTATATAGTGAGTAACATAACATTGCATGTAATGAATAACGTAGCACTTTGTATAGTGAATAGCGTAACACCGTATATAGTGAATAACATGACACTGTATATAGTGAATAATAGTGAATAACATAACACTGTATATAGTGAATAACGTAACCCTGTAACAGTGAATACATAGTGAATAACTTAACACTGTATATAGTGAATAACACAACACTCTATTTAGTGAATAATGTAATATAGTATATAGTGAATAACGTAACATTTTACATGGTGAATATATAGTAAATAACATCTGTAGGCTATATAGTGAATAATGTAACACTATATATAGTGAATAAACAGTGAATGTTGTATGTAGTGAATACCTGGTGAATAGCATAACTATATAGTGAAAAATAATGTAACTATATATATGTATATATGTATATGTGTGTATATATTATATATATTAATACACAGTGAATAACATAGGGTTTATTTAACCACAAGACCTCAAATCAGTGCCACCTAACGTCATTCTTCTGAAAGGGACGCGAAGGCCTACTTGTCAACTTGGAACCCCCTCCTCCCTACCCTTCACCCCGCCCCCTTAGTTGTCAGCACCCCTCCGCTCCCTCTTCCCTACCCCCTTACCCTCCCCCCTCTTAGGCAGTTGTCTATCATCACATTCACTCATAAAATGCAAATGCACTGGAGGCCTTTCGAGCAATGAAATGAGTTCCAACAATGCCAGCGATACATAACATACAATCCCCTGTGACGCTTCGTCTCTCTCTCTCTCTCTCTCTCTCTGTCTCTCTCTCTGTCTGTGTGTCTCTCTGTGTGGAATGTGTGTGGGAATTGTGGATTTCCTGTCAAAATATTTACAGATGAATATTTGATCCTGAAAAAAGTCTTGTTTTGTCAGTCGCGTTTGGGTTTTTCAGTGCTTAAAGAGCTGGTATTGGGAGATTTCTCTCTCTCTCTCTCTCTCTCTCTCTCTCTCTCTCTCTCTCTCTCTCTCTCTCTCTCTCTCTCTCAGTTTCCGGCAGCGATTCAGCACAGTCTATTGACCATCATGGAACATAAATCAGTGTTCTGTCTGTGTGTCCAGTGTCAAGTTTTTTTTTGTTTTTGTTTTTGTTTTATCACTGTATAAGATACTTTATCAATGTCACTTTTGCGTGTTTGTTGTTCTGTAACAATTTTATAATGGCGCTAAGTAAAGCACTCAAATTATATTTTTTGTGTGTAGTTTACTTCGCTTAAAATCTTAGAAGAGATAAACTAAAACGTACATTTACTTTATTACTATTTTCATGTTATAGTCTGCCTTCCTCAAAGGGTTGATCTTGTCTTTTAATTTGCCGGAGAGTCAGGTTTTGTGAAATACCACTTGCTCATTAAAAGTTGTTGTCTTCATCTATACCTGTAATAAATAAGTTATATAACCATTTCAAGAAGATTTTAGAACAATCTCCTCTTGTTAAACAAACCTTGTTTAAGTCCTGAGATAAACCTGTATTAAAGTCTTTTATATTATAATTTTAAGAAGATTTTAGAACAGTTCCACTCGCTAATTAGCCTAAACCTTGTTGGAGTCCTGAACTAAACCTGTATTGAAATCGTGTATTTAATCATTTTAAGAAGAATTGAGAACAATGTCCACATGCTAAATTTTGAGCTATACCTCTATTGAATTTGTCTGTATAATAATTTTAAGAAGATTTTAGAACAATCTCACTTGCTAAACAACTTGTTTAAGTCCTGAGCTAAACCCGTATTAAATTATTTTATGTAACAATTTTTAGAAGATTTCAGAACAGCATCGAAATTGATGCTCCGTATAATTCCAGACGTCCTGCACGGAGAAACTCTCCTCACATCGTGTGTTCTGCTCTGGCAGATGTTGATACGGTTGTTAAAGCATGTTGCTCCAAGTGAGGAAATTGAAGCGTGTTTGTTCTTCCCTTTCTGTTCCTCCTCCTTCTCCTCCTCCTCCTCCTCCTCCTCCTCCTCTACTCGGTAACAAAAAGGGAAGACGCTGAGATTACCTTGGCAAATATCTTCTTGGTGTGTCACCTCATTTGTGTGAAACCCAGCCTCCCTTTCTCCCTTTCTCTGTTTAACGGTTGCAGACTTTTATTTTCATATATGAAGATGAAATGCAATTGTCTTCGTTCGGGCTGGCGCCATCAGTCCACCTCCCTCAGTGCACAGTAGGCATAACTCAGGAAGGTTCTTTGTAGCGTCACTTCGGCCCCAAGCTAACCCTTTTTATTCCTTTTACTGTGCCTCCGTTCATATTCTTCTTCTTTCATTTTACTTTCCACCTTCTCCTGACTATTGTTTCATAGTGCTTCAACTGCTTTGAGGTTTTCCTCCTGTTACGTCTTTAAAGCCCTTTCAAACCTTTTGACACATGGACTCTGATGAACAGTTTCCCTTTCAGCGCTGAATGCCTTGATAACAGTCCCAGCATGTGTTGTGCGACTGTCCAAAATATAATCAACAGCGATATCAACCTGCTGGAAATAAATCAATAGGGAAATTTAAATTTACATTTTGCAGTCATCCCAATTTTATTTTCATTAAGAAGTGTAACTGATAGACAAAATATAAATCCAAGTAAATTGAAAATACAGATGCCTGTAGGGCGTTTAAAAAAATATTGTAATTCTGAATTTTAATTTTAGATTTTTATAAATTTTATTTTATTCTTTTTAATCTTTAATTTTTTTTTTATGCATGGAAACGAGCAAATGTATTTATTGTATACAAGCGTTTCAGAGTAAAGCATATGTGTTATACAGTTTTTTTTTTTTTTAAACTTCATTTTCATTTATTCATCATCATGAAGAATGAACTGTTTGTCCCAGTTCTGGCCTAAATGGCCTAGACCTTTTCATCCTAATCCTTCAAGATAAGAGCTATTAGTCAAACTCAGTGGTCTGGTTAAACTATTTTAATAATAATAATAAAATAAAGCCCTTTTTACTCTCAAATTCCCTTTCAGCGTTGAATGGCCTCATAAGTCCCAGCACTTGTCGTTTGGCCTAATTATTATATTCCGTTATGTTTAGACTGTAAATAAAGAAAATTTCGGGCCTTGCTGAAAGCAGTTGTGTTTCACAGCTTGTCTTGGTAAAGAGAATTCTGTTTTTACGCATTACTTATTTAATGTTAGGTACACTTACTTTTTCTTATTTACAATATTTCTTTTTACGGTTATCCATTGCAAACTGTTCCTCAGGTTTGTTTTTCATCAATGAAAAACGCAGACGGAAACTGTCTTTACTTCCCAAATGACGTCCAAATATCTCTCCCAAAAACGGAAGAAGAAGGCGAACCAAGCAAGCGCAGTAAACAGGTAATCGACGCCGTTCCTTCTCTCCCCACCGGACGAATCCTCCGCAGAATCGACCAATAGAAAATTTCTGCCTGATTAACGCAGGATCTCATTGGGAGCCCCCCGGTGCTTCTTCATCAGGGCTGGGCAATGTTTAGATATGGCCCCAGTTGGTTTGTCAGTTAATTTCAATGCGTTTGCATAGAGGTGAGCGGCTGCGACTGACAGATGACAAGTGGCCGTTGGAATGAGCTGCCTTTTTTTATCTTATTTTTATTTTTCATAATTACCCGATTCAGCGGTTTTACACTCTCTCTCTCTCTCTCTCTCTCTCTCTCTCTCTCTCTCTCTCTCTCTCTCTCTCTCTCATACACGGTTGCTGTAACTAATCTTTGTGTTTCTCATTTAGACGCACTCTCTCTCTCTCTCTCTCTCTCTCTCTCTCTTCTCTCTCTCTCTCTCTGTCTGTCGTATTCAAATTTTTGTATTGAAGGGGAAGTATACTTGTTTAGTAAAAAGCAGCTTCATCATCTCAGTGGGGAGAAATAGTGTTTATTACAATACCGTTCATTAGTGACATGTTATTTTAAGGGGCAATGAGACACTTCACATGAACCTGGTAACTGCCTTTAATGATATCAGCGTCTTTACCTTTACCTCTTGCCTGGCAGTTTTGACAGTTTACTTTTAGATTTTTTTAGATGTTTGTATTCTGGACTAGAACTAGATAAAGCCTTCATTCACTTGCTCCATTGGCCCTCAGGCCTCACTGTGACCATTGTTACTCTTTCAGACCACTAAAACATCTGAAGTCATTTTTGTAACTACATTAGGCTATATGTTCCAGCATGTGACGAGTATGAAATTAAAGGTTCTTGTTTCAAGTTGATAACTATAATGCCTCATAGGCTGGCATTTCTTAAGCATCACTTTAAAAATATAGACTAAAATTTTCTTTTCTTTTCTTTTCAGGTGAGTTACGATGTCAGAACGTATCAGTTAAGGGTAAGGACATGTAATTGCTGATTACATTGACAGAGCCTTCAAAAATCAGAAGCCGATTTTGTTTGAAGCTTTTCGTGTACATTTCGAGATAAAAGTTAAATTTCAATCACGGAAAATGGGTCCTAATACTAGGACAACACACTAGGTGCTAGCTTTGCTATTTGAACAGGAGAGGGACTCGATACGTTTAGTAGCGCCTGTTGTCACGGTTGCAACCTTCAAGACGATGTCAGTCAGGCTGCTCCTTCACTACAGTAAAGAGTGTCATTAAGAAGTTGGCAACTTATCACATGCATATCACAAACAGATCAACAACTTATACATTCACAAAGGTCAAATATGCATATCACAAATATGTCAGCAATTTATCACAAACAGGTCAACAACATATTGCATAAATCATGTCAGCAACTTATTGCATAACATATCTCAAACAGGTTGACAACAAGTCAACAACCGTTGGACGAGAATCTTGTAAATGCTGCATAACATGTTTGTAATAAGAAGCATTGTTTACGACTACTGATAAGTCGCGGTGACTTGTATTCAACCTGTTTGTTTATGGCGTTATTTTACTGTTTATCTTGACGCACCCTTAGATGACAACTTGCAATACCGGATTTCATTTACCATAAGGGAGATGCACAGTCGACAATACTACTGAAATAGGGGCGTGTTTTCAAAGGGTACGTTATGAATGAATGTGCTAATCATTTTTAATGTTATTCCTTTGCGAAATTTAGAAATCCTCTTTGCTGGAGTTTGCAATTGCGTGTGAATAGGTAATTTCAAAATAAGAGGCCCTCCTTATTTGGACTGGTGGTGTAGCCAGCATCTTAGAAACTGTAGTTGTTTTGAGCCAGACGGAGACGTATTTTTATGTCTCTAGTTCTAAAGACGAAACGTCTGTGAAAATTAGGACGAATCCTGAGAAAAGGGACATTTGATATCTCGGAAAAGAGAGAGAGAGAGAGAGAGAGAGAGAGAGAGAGAGAGAGAGAGAGAGAGAGAGAGAGAGAGAGAGATCTGATCCAATTAAGAAAGGATTGCTCAGATTAAAGAGGATCAAATGCCACTCACTTCTTTATCAAAATTTGTGACAGGATTGCATTCTTTTGCATCAAGCGTTGGCGTAAATATTCACTTTTCTTTATTATTCATCATTTGGATTCGTTAGGAAAGATGGGACAAATGGCAACTAATGTTTATATTTACTTTTAACTAAGTTTATGTTTATTTCTACTTTTTTAATTTCTCTGTTCTTTGTTTTGTCTATTAGTAACATATTTTTTTTTTTTATTTTTACCCCATATTGCTTATTTTTAATCTCTATTAGCGCTATATAGATAAGTTATATATATATATATATATATATATACTATATATATATATATATATATATATATATATATATATATATATATATATATATATAAAATATATATATATATATATATATATATATACATACATATATATATATACATACATTATATATATATATATATATATATATATATATATATATATATATATATATAGAGAGAGAGAGAGAGAGAGAGAGAGAGAGAGAGAGAGAGAGAGAGAGAGAGAGTCTGTGTGTGTGTGAGAGAGAAACCACATTTTATTTCTGCTTCTGGAACTGATTTTTTATTTTTTGTCATAGTCCAATATTCCATTTTTTTTATTGTTTTTAAACCCCAGCGAAATTTATTTTACATATTTGACTATGATGTTATATTTACTTCTTATTTAATTGCCGCAGTTAATATTTTCTTTTATCAATGACTAACAGAGAAAGAAACAATATTTACCACTTACTAAAATCACAAAATAATTTAAACCCAAACTCCCCCATTGATCATGTGGGTGAATACCCAAAACGCACGAGGAGACACCAGACAGAATTTCCCTAACACCTTCACCGATTCAGTATTTGTCATGTCTTTTGTGGCGAGTGTTTTCATTCTGACAAACATCGCTGGGTACTCTCTCCCTTTGATGCTGGACTCGACGTCACTGAGTTTGTTGAGTCCGGATTTGGGAAGGATTTTTTTTGTAAAGATAATGTAGGAGAAGGGGCCTTCACTTACTCTCATTAGCTGCTCTCTTGCTATTTCTATGTATTGGGTTTTTGTCTCAGTAATACATCATTATTGTTTAATTTTTACTTCGTATCGCTGTTCACTTCACTCTATTAGCTCTTGTAAACACTTACACACACACACACACACACACACACACACTAATATTATTATTCCTGCGAACCCTATATTCTGTTTTTATTATTATTATTATTATTATTATTATTATTATTATTATTATTATTATTATTATTATTATTATTATTATTATTATTCATTGAATCTCATAAATCTTCAACGTGCACCTGAAAGACATTTTTTTTAATCACTAAGCCTCAGATAATTTCCCCTTTCGTAAAAAAACATAAATTTCAACAATTTGTGAAAATTCTCTCTCTCATTGTGAATTTCCGTTTTATTCTTACTTTCTTGCTTAGCGACCTGTTTTTCTTTCTTGGTCGTCTTCTGAATCTCTCTCTCTCTCTCTCTCTCTCTCTCTCCAGAGAGAAATACCTGTTGCGTTGTTTATCATTTTAGCTCCTTTTGTTGACGTGTGATGTAATTATTTGAGATGTAATTAAATACTGACAAAGCTCAGTGGAGTTTAATATAACTTAACGTAATTTCCATGACATGTAATTCTGACATGATGCATTACAGCTTAATTCTGATGAAGTGATTTAAATGATATTACATAATTAAATATTAAATTATTGTAATACTTCATTGGTTTATTGTGATTCAAACCTGACTGTTTATAGCAAATTTTGATGACTTTATTTATTTCATCTGACGTCATTCAACAGGTTTTTTTTTTCTTTGATTCTGTGGACCTTTTCGAACGAGCTGTTGGTTTCCGCTTGCACCAAACTGCGAAGGCTTGTTGCAAGTTCCAGAAATGCTTCATCTTTTACAGGTGCGGGCTGTAGTAACCCTTCTCTCCTTCTTATCGGGACTTTGGACCAGCCTGAGTACATAAACCCTTTTTGCTGTTATAGGACAGGGATCTTTGTAAATATTTCTCCTTATAAACAATGAATATTATCAATTTACAATGACCCAGAACAACCCTCCCTTCATTGTAGTGGACTCTGCCCATTCGATATATTGCCATCACTCTCTGTGTGACGTCATCAAGAATCATTTGAACTCCAAAACATTCGGTGGAGGCGAGAGAATAATATGGCCTCTGACAGATACAGAATAAAAGTTTCTGGATATTCTGATTGCTGTGGCTAATTTGGGCCTTGTTCATGGTACACCTGTGGGTCATACTTGACCTCTTTTGTGTGTTCGTGTACGCCTAAGGCAAAGGATAGGCCTTGATTTAATTTTTAGTTTTATTAAAGCTTTGAAAGGGTTGGTTACGTGTTGAAGTCTGCCGTTTAAGTTCAGGTTTTTA
The DNA here is from genome assembly GCF_040412425.1 of Macrobrachium rosenbergii. Lineage (NCBI taxonomy): Eukaryota > Metazoa > Arthropoda > Malacostraca > Decapoda > Palaemonidae > Macrobrachium > Macrobrachium rosenbergii. The sequence continues at coordinate 26,919,858 of NC_089785.1, read as the reverse complement.
GGTTTTAAATTTTTGTGGTTGTTAATATGTGTGTGTGTTTATAAATTTTACTTTTAATTTTAAAATATTACTGAGTGAATTTTCTGCTAGGCAAAGTCAGAGTGATTTACAGTTGACTGGAGAGAGAGAGAGAGAGAGAGAGAGAGAGAGAGAGAGAGAGAGAGAGAGAGAGAGAGAGAGAGAGAGAGAGAGATTACAGATACTTCTACCTTTGCTGTTGATGACAGGTGAGCGTCAGCGCGGAAAATCCTCCCTCTCCCGCAAAGAGCATTTTACTCCTGCGCAGAAACTTGAGAAAAGGGCCTCTTTTTATCATTATTTTATGCTTGTTTATATCATCGACTGTCTTTTGTCTGAGAGGAGCCAATACTCTTTATAAAAAATAAACAATGGTATTTTATTTTGGTGTTTTAGTCAAATTTATTGTGTCCAGTTAACGTATCGCCATTATTATTATTATTATTATTATTATTATTATTATTATTATTATTATTATTATTATTATTATTATTATTATTATTCAGAAGATGAACTTAATCATATGGAAGAAGCCCACAAAAGCGGCCATTGACTTGAAATTGTAGAACTTCCAAAGAATATCATTGTGTTCATTTGAAGGAAGTAACAGGAGGAGGAGGTAATAGGAAGTACAGAAAGATGAGATAAATTATCAGAAAACAAAGATAAATTAACAAATGAGTAGATAAAAATGCTAAAAAATTGTTATAAGTACAAGAATAGTTTTAGGGAAGTAATGCATTGCATCTTCGCTTGAACTTTCGAGGTTCCAATTCCACGACATCCTCAGGGAGGCCGTTCCACAGCCCAACGGTGTGAGGAATTAAGCTGCACAGAATAAAGATTGATGTCAGTGAGATGCCAGAATAAAAGAGAAAGTGAGATGCAGCAGGAAAAGAAAGTTTGGGGCAGACCTACTGACTTTTCACCCCTCTTTTTCGAATGTATGGTCATGAGCTGAAACAAATTAAGTAATTCTCCGTTGGGGGTTGAGGTTAGTGCCGTCAGTGCACCTCGTGCCGTGCACTGTAGGCATTAGTTAAGGTTCTTTGCAGCGTCCCTTCGTCCCCTAGCTGGAATACCTTTCATTCCTCTTACTGTACCTCCGTTCATATTCTCTTTCTTCCTTCTTACTTTTCGTCAACCCTCTCTTAACAGTGGTTTCATATTGCAACTGCAGAAGGTTTTCCTCCTGTTGCACCTTTCAACCCTTTCTACACTGTTTCCCTTTCAGCATTGAATGACCGCGTAGTTCCCAGCGCTTGGCCTTTGGCTTAAGTTTAATACTCTTCCTTCCTTCTAAAACAAGTCAAGTAAATGAAAATCGTAATGAAATTTTTTAAAAACCAACAGAATTTTAAGATTAGCGAAGGTATTCAATTATACCACCTCACTGACAGTCATAATATTATTTTACCGAGTTTACAAGAACCTAGACCTAAGCCTTCCACAATCGAATTTGCGAAAAAAAAAAAAAAAAAAAAATCAATGGCTCTTTGGGGCAGCCATTATTTCCCTTGTTGTATGACCAGAAACAGATGTTTGTGTCGAGGGGGAGAATTGATGGGCAGTTACGTCGGGGACATTCAGTGTTGACTCCGAGGAAGACGACGGAACTTTTAAAAACCAGAAGTCCCTTCCTTCTGGGTCACGCCTCCGTTTGTCAGTCTCTCCTCGGATATAGAAAACCGGTTTTTTTTTTACCTCGTTTTATGTTTAATTTATTTTATAGTCGTATTAATTTTTTTTATTATTTTTATATTTTGGCTTTTAAAGTACGTTGAGAGAGGGTAGTATTATATCTTTCTTTTTCATAAATATGGATTTTATCTTGCAGAAGCTTGCTTTTTGCCAGTTATTGTAATTTTAATCTTGTTCCAAATGATTGTTTTAATAATAATAATAATAATAATAATAATAATAATAATAATAATAATCACATGATTACATGCCACACACACACACACACACACACACACACACACACACACACACACACACACACACACACACACACATATACACACATATATATATATATATATATATATATATATATATATATATATATATATATATATATATATATATATTTATACACACTCATATAATTCGTAAAAATCACCATCTCTTTTAACAAATGATGATGCTTGTGCATCATTAATTCCTTCAGTAACAGCAAAAGCTTCGTAAACAAACAAAAAGTTAAGACTTGCACTCTGCAAAGACAGAAATTCAGGAACTTTTATGTTCGGAGAATTCCCTGCACACTTCTGGGCCTACTCAGACAGACACCATATATACCTAAATGTCGGCCATTCCTCGATCCAGGTACGTGTTCCCTTCCTCTTTCTTTTCTTCCATCACCACCTTTTCCTCTTCTTCTTTCTCCGTCCTCTTGGTTACCCCCTCTTCTCATTTTCCTCCTCGCACTGGAGGTGATACTTTTAAAAGCTACTTAAGCAAATGTCTTTCGCGTTCGCAACACTTGAGCGGAACTCGCTACCTTGGAAGAGCAGTTAGCGGGGGTCCAACTTGTTTGCAGGAGAGAGACAGAGAGAGAGAGAGAGGGGTTATTGTTGGAATGAAGGAGAGAGTTTTTTTAGGTGTATAAAAGAAGATAGTTTTCATAGCCTTTTTATAGTTTTTTGTTATATGTATATTAATTAGATCTGTTCTACGTCAGAAAGGGAAAACTTTTATTCTCACCATGGATATTGTTTGTGCATCCTCTGTGGGCTTGTTATAAGATTACGTACCCTTAGCGAAATTTAATGTTGTCCTTACGCCCCCTTGATAGCCTAAATTTCATTCAATCAGTCAGCGTTGTTCTGTCTTGAATATCACACATTGGTCTTGCTTGCTGCTGCTTAAATGGAATGAACAGGTCATAGACACATGAGAGTAATGCATATCTGCACAAACATTTTGAACTTCAGAGTCCAAGCGAAGAAGCAGTACATTACTACCCTAAAACAATTCTCCTTGTGTTTTAATCTTTTACTCACATTTGATCTATTTATTTATTACTTTGTTAATATAACTTTTTCTTTTCTAATAACTTATCTCTTCTCTCTGTATTTCCCTTTCCCCTCCTGCTGCTTCTTTCTAAAGAACATCATAATATTCTTTGGAAACTTTAAGTTCAAGTCAATGGCCCCTGTGGTGGGCTTGTTCCATACGAATAGGGTTCATCTTCTGAATAATAATAATAATAATAATAATAATAATAATAATAATAATAATAATAATAAGAACAGACGAGACAAGTATTTAGAATCCAGCAAACTCAGAAAAGTACACTTTATTGAATACACAGTTTTTCGTTAATTAAGTTGCTGTTTTTATTATTCCTAACTTCAATTTCTCTTTCTGTCTTTTGAACCCAGAACAGTCCGAGTGAGTTTGAATGATCTGGACGAAAGAAAATTTTATTTTTATTTTTCCATTCCTCCTGAAACCTGACAGCTCGCTTCACCAACTCTCGAAGAAATACTGACTGCGAGAATTTTTGAAAAGGGGAAATAAATTCCGGAAGAATTGGAGGAGAAAAAAAAATTGGTTTATCAATGTCTCTGTTTCGTCCCTTCGCTCCAAAAGGGGGTTTGGGCGTCATTCGAGCGAATTGGGAAGCCAATCCTCAGGTTGGGATGGAGGGTGATGGGTTTGGGTGTGGCTGACTCACTGGAGTTCTTGTGAATTCCACACTGAAATTTCTCCAGTGTAAATTCCTCTCTGTAACCTTTAGCCTCATGCAAGTATCTACATTGTAAATTCCTCTTTGGAAACTTTGCTCCGTATAAGTATCTGTAATGTAAATTCTTAATTGTAAATTCTTTCATGGAAACCTTAGCCCCATACAAGTATCTGCATGTCCAATTCATTTATCACTTATATAAATTCCCCTTCGGCGACAATTCTCCAACGGAGATATACCGAGGTAGCGTGAATTTCGATATTAAGCGACATTTGTAGCTTCATGATTGTATATAAATCACGGTGTGATAAAAATTTCATAAGAGCTGCGTGTTCCAAACGTACCAATGAACTGTCATGGCGGAGGTGGGTCATTGTCGAGGCTAGTACACTTTCCCCGCTCACGACGGGTAAAAGCAGTACGACATCTCGGCAAAAGACTTATACCTCTCTTGATGGCTCAATGGTTTACGTCAACTGGAGTCGCTGAATAGGGTTTCGTCGCGGGTTCGTGTCCCCACGATTCCAATTCATTTATCACAAATATATTTCAATTTCCCCTTCGGCGACAATTCTCCAACGGAGATATACCGAGGTAGCGTGAATTTCGATATTAAGCGACATTTGTAGCTTCATGATTGTATATAAATCACGGTGTGATAAAATTTCAACATATATATATATTGATTGATTTCAAATATATATATATATATATATATATATATATATATATATATATATATATATATATATATAATTTTCTCCACATCCCTCTCACATCAGGATCAGAAGGAACACTCGGAGGTCTTTCAATTGAAAGGCAAGGGCGCTGCCCACGGGGCTATACAAGTCATAAAAGAAGTTGGAACCTGAGAGCAACTGCACCCAAGGAAATTCCTGGGCAAGTTAAATGCTTGCATACTAGCGTGTTTTCCCCAACTTCCCGACTCAGCAATGACCCAATTGACAGACTTTCTTTCAAATTATCCCTTCTGAGTGAATAGGATAGAAGTAGTCAACACAACCAATCACGTGTGGAACAGAAATATATTTCTTTTATGACATATATGGCCTAGTGGGCAGCGCCTTTGCCTTTCAGTTGAAACACCCTGGTTCGATCCTGATGCGAGTCAGAAATTTATTTCTGTTCCACACGTGATTTTGTGTTGTTTATATATATATATATATATATATATATATATATATATATATATATATATATATATATATATATATATATATATATATATATATATATATATACATATATATATAGTTCGTAAGAATCATCATATCTTTTAACAAATGATGACACGTATACATCATTAATTCATTCAGTAACAACAAAAGCTTCTTGAACAAACAAAGGTAAGAAAGACTTGCACTCTGAAAAGACAGAAATTCAGAAACTTTTATGTTTGAAGAATTCCTTGCACACCTTTGAGGCTACTCAGACACACATCACACCTACATTTCGGCCATTCCTCGGTCCAGGTACGCGTTCCCTTCCTCTTTCTCTTCCTCTTCCTCTTCCTCTTTCTCCGTCCTCATGTTTGCCTCCTCTTCGCAGTTTCCTCCTCGTACTAGAGGTAACGTTCATAAAAGGTACTTGAGCATTAATGTCCTTTGCGTTCGCTACACTTAGCGGAACTAGCTAGCTTGGAGGAGCAGTTAGCGGTGATCCAGTTTGTTTGTTGGAGAGAGAGAGAGAGAGAGAGAGAGAGAGAGAGAGAGAGAGAGAGAGAGAGAGAGAGAGAGAATGCTGGAATGAGAGTGGGGGTGTTCATCTGGTGTTTGATGAGAGAGAGAGAGAGAGAGAGAGAGAGAGATACTGTTAATGTTGGAATGAAAGAGAAACTTTTTTTTTTTTAAGGGAAAAAGAGGTTGTTTTCATCACATATTTAATTGTTTTTTTATCCTTTGTAGGTTGTGTACAATAATTAGATCTGTTCTACTCACGAAAGGGAAAACTTTATTCTCCCCAGTAGTCATCGTTATGCTGTTATTACATTTACCTTAGTTACTGCTTGGGGGTTTCCTTTGTCTGCCTGTTATACGATTACGTAACCTTGGCGGAATTTAATGTTGTCTTTATTGTTCTCTTGACAGCCCAAGTTTCATTAATGGAGTAAACTGGTCACGCACACATTAGGGTAATGCATATATACACAAACATTTGGAACCTCAAAAGTTCAAGCGAAGATGCAGTGCCTTACTACCCTAAAACAATTCTCTATATTTTAATTACTTACATTTTATCTATTTATTTATTACTTTGTTTATTTAACTTTTTCTTTTCTAATAACTGATCTCTTTTTTTCTGTATTTCCCCTGTTACCTTCTGCTAATTCTTTTAAATGAACACCGTATTCTTTGGAAGTCAGTGGCCCCTGTGGTGGGCTTGTTCCTAACGGATAGGGTTCATCTTGTGAAATAATAATAATAATAATAATAATAATAATAATAATAATAATAATGAACCAAACAAAAACTTCTTTCAGTTTTCTTCTGAAGATGAAAATAGAAACCCACAAGATTCTTGTGTATAACTTGTTTACTGGTAAATATTTACATATTACTTTGATCTCGAGCACTTTCAGGTCCTAACTGTGAGCCTTTTTCAAGAGATGAGGTAGTCAGGCTGGTTCAAGCATGGTGGCTATGGTTCAGGTTCAAGGCCCAGCAATCTTGTGGAACTTCTTCTGCCTGTGCTGTCATTTATATGATGGCTGTCCTGGTTTCCATTCGCTTGAGAGTTGTTAATCTCCTCCTGTCGGTTTGATATCCTGATCTGATGGTCAGTGGTATTAATCCTTGTGGTATGTGAGTAGTCACCATCGGTCTGTTGGGCAGGAGACCTAACCTCCAGGTCAGAAGGGTCGATCTTAGCTTCTTTTAATATTAAAGATCGGCTTATGGGATCATCTGAGGTAAATCCTTTGTTTCCTTCTATCACTTTAATCTGTCTGATGAGTGCCCCTTCCACTACCCTCCTATGACTGATGTTATTGCTTTTGTATATAAGCCTACTGTTTTTAAAATCCATCCTATGGTCCTTTTCCCAACAATGCCTAGCTATAGCACTCCCCTGTGAGTTGAGTTGTACTGCCCTCCTGTGTTCTTGGATTCTAGTCCTTATTCCCCTACCTGTTTCACCCACATATTTGTCTCCACAATTGTTGCAATTAATTATGTATACTCCCCCTACATCATCTGCATTACTATCTTCTTTCAATTTATTTTTACATACTTTGTAATATGTAAATATTTACCAGTAAACAAGTTATACACAAGAATCTTGTGGGTTTCTCTTTCCATAATAATAATAATAATAATAATAATAATAATAATAATAATAATAATAATAATAATAATAATAATAATAATAATAATAATAATAATAATAATAGACGAGACAAGTATTTAGAATCCAACAAATTCAGGAAAATACACATTATTTAATAAACCTTTTATGAGTGAATTTAGTGACTGTTTCTATTTTTCAAATCTTCAAAAATCTTTCTTTTCAACACAGAACAGTCCTTGTGAGTTTGAGTGATCTGGACGAAAAAAAATTTTATTTTTATTTTTTCCATTCCTCCTGAAACCTGACAGCCCTTTCATCAACTCACAAAGAAATACTGACTGCGAAAATTTTTGAAAAGGGGAAATAAATTCCGGAAGATTTGGAGGAGAACCCGAGTTGGGTTATGAATATCTGTCATCCCTTCATTCCAAAGGGGAGTTGTGCCTCAGTCGAGTGAATTGGGAAGTCAGTCCGCAGGTTGAGATGGAGATTGATGGGTTTGGGTGTGGCTGACTCGCTGGAGTTCCTTGTGAATTCTTCACTGAAAATTCTACATTGTAAATTCCTGTCTGGAACCTTTAGCCCCATGCAAGTATCTACATTGCAAATCCTACGTTGTATATTCCCCTTTGGAAACTTTGCCCATACAAGTATGTAGAATTTACATTGTAAATTCTACATTCTCAATTCCTCTTAGGGGAACTTGTAGTCCCATAGAAGGCCTGCACGAGGATTTTACCTTAGAAAATTACTTTCCATGTAAATTCTACTTTTTTATTCAAGTAATGCATCCAGAGGTTTTATGAAAATGAGAGAAATAGGCTGCGAGTAACACTTGTCCAAAAATTTGTGAAGATTTACTTACCCCAAGCTCTGAACCAGCTTCTTCAGTCGCTCTCTCTCTCTCTCTCTCTCTCTCTCTCTCTCTCTCTCTCTCTCTCTCTCTCTCTCTCTCTCTCTCTCTCTCTCTCTCCAGGGTTTCACCTTTCCTAAGCTTTTCAATTCCCTCTTGCTTTAACCTTATCATCTTGGCCTTTTCATATAGCATCTCTCTCTCTCTCTCTCTCTCTCTCTCTCTCTCTCTCTCTCTCTCTCTCTCTCTCTCTCTCTCTCTCTGCGGATTCATATCAATTTGTGCTGTAGTAAGCAGGACGCATCGAGTCCATAATATCAGATGCAACTGGGATGGAGACTTTACTTGTTTTCGTTGTTTCTTGATTTGTTTTTCCATTCTATGCGCAGGTGTTGTTGCGCTGGATCAGATTTTTTCTTGATTTGTAAGATTATTTTGAAATCTTGTTTAATCATTGACTCTAGAATTTATTCTATCCAGCCCGTGGAAAAGAATCGTATTTCTGGGACGTTCAGGCGCCTCGCTTTGCTGCCTCTTTTCCTTTCGTTGTGATCCTCCTGCAGTCAAGAATGTCAGTGTTTCCACGTTTGAGTATTTTACCAATGAAGACAATTACTCTACTACTCATTCTCACTGATCATCAATTTTGGATTCTCTGAGAGAGAGAGAGAGAGAGAGAGAGAGAGAGAGGTTATTGATATTCCCTTGTTTTCAGTATCTCGAACAAAGCTGTTAAGTACCGATTTTTTTATTTTTTTATTTTCGTATTTTTTATATATTTTATATTTTTTTTATTTACCTTGAGGTTCATTCTTCTTTTTGCAGTGTTTACTTCATTTACTATTTATTTTGTTTTGCTCCATCGTTTTTTTTTTTCCTTGCATTGCCTAAGAAATCTATTGCCTCAAGAAAGCGATTGCCCAAAGAAATTGGACGCACCGTACAGATTCTGTAGCCTTCTTCATTTCGAAGTGGGGAGAGAGAGAGAGAGAGAGAGAGAGAGAGAGAGAGAGAGAGAGAGAGAGAGAGAGAGAGAGAGGAAACATCAGAGTTGATGGAGGATGTTGCCCTTCCTCTCCCTTCCACCCTCTCCCTCCTCCCATCCCTCGACCACTTCCTCAACCTCCTCCGTTTCCCCTTCATCTGTTGATGTGAGGTTTCAGTAGCAATAAAATATAGGAAAGGGAAAAGATTAATACTTGAATAACGACGCCGACATGAATTGCTTATTTATAGGCGTACACACACACACACACACACACACACATATATATATATATATATATATATATATATATATATATATATATATATATATATATATATATATATATATATATATGAGAGAGAGAGAGAGAGAGAGATTTGTATATTTTGATTTTTATGTATGAAAAATTGAGAAGTAAACAAAAGATTATTAATATATTTTAGCATATTATTAGTATAATAATAATAATAATATTATTATTATTATTATTATTATTATTATTATTATTATTATTATTATTATTATTATTATTATTATTATTATTGCCGTAACTCCCACCTCGTAGACGCCGACGGGAAAGGCAACCTGATACAATTTACGGACCTCAAATACAAAAGTTGATGGAAGAATACAGAAGCAGTGGTTCTGTATCCTTGAAGGATACTCAGGACGCCCCTCGATATCAATTCTCTCCTTCCATTCCTGCCATTCCTGCGGCAGGACCCTTCAACATCCTTCAACACCCCTAGACGACGTATCCTTTGAATAAGGATCGTCTCAGCATCTCTTATGGTTGTAATGTCGCCCTTTGGAGAAGGACCCTTGGTGGTATTGTTCAGGATATGTGTCCCGAAGGATTATCGGACGAAAGGGGATATATGTTCCCTGGCCCCTGGAGACATTATACTGAACGGGGAGGGGGTTGTGGTTGCGACCTTCTTCAGGAGATGATGTGGGTTTTGAAAAGGGCGGAGGAGGGTAGATATTACAGGGGAGTTTCTCAATCATTCCAAATGAGGTTTCCGGGTTGATTCACAGACGGGAATTCTCGGGAATTTACGCTGCTCTGGAATTGAGATTCCATGGTTATTTATTTGTTTATTTTATATATTTATTGAATAGTTTATGTATTTATTTGCTGAAATTGAGACCCTTCCAGTGTATTAGTATGTTGACTTATTTATTTGTTTGTTTTAAATCTAACTGCTCTGGAATTGAGACTCCCCGTTTATTTTCGTATTTATTTATTTGTTATCTATTTATTTTATATTTATTTATTTATTTTGAATCTGACTACGTCTCATACCTTCGTCAACTTGAGTGAACAAGAATTCCAACCTGATGTGATTTCACAACATTAGCAACAGTAAAAATAAGAACATCATTAGTATTTGCAATGATCTATTACTTGTAATTTCCATAGTGCTCAGTGGATTAATCTTTTAGCAGGTGCATCCCTTTCTCAAGTCGAACCTGTGCAAATCACGAAACAAGTTTGTAAATAATATGAAAATAGCAGCAAATTTTAAGAGGACGAAACAGATATGGCCTTTTTGAAAACGTCTGATCCTCCCCTTTATTATTATTATTATTATCAACAGAAAGGGCGTGTCTTGTGAGGAAATGGGGAAAATACAAATGTTTCTCTTAGTTTCTATTTTTCTCGCATTTTTTATTTGTCTCATTTTTTCCATATTTTTGTTTTTCTCTTATATCTTTTTCTCTTGAATTTGTCTATTATTTTTATTTTTCTCTTATTTTCAAATTTTCTCTTATTTTGAATTTTATGTTATTTTTGTTTTCCCATTTTTTTTACTTTTCTCTTTTTATTTCTCTCTTAGTTTTGACTTCTCATTTTTTTTTCTATATTTCACATTTTTTATTTTCCCTTATTTTTAATATTCTCATATTTGTAATTTTTCTATTGAAAATTTTTCTCTCATTTTAAATTTTCCTTATTCTTTATTTTTCTCTCATTTTAAATTTTCCTTATTCTTTATTTTTCTCTCATTTTCCAGTTTTTCCCTCAGTCTCGCTACCACCTTCATCGCCAAGAGGATGCGTCCGGAATAATGGCCGTTTGAGGACGGACTGATTTCAGAGGATTGCTTATGTACATATTATAATGTCTGTCGTTGGTGTCATCGACCGATGCTCTTTTGTTCCCCTTTTTGAAATGCGACAGAGTGGGAGGAATAATGGTGATTGGGGATTGGGGATTGGAAGGGGGAGGGGGAGGGATTGTGTTGTTGTTGTTATTCTTTTGTGTGTGTGTGTGTGTGTGTGAGAGAGAGAGAGAGAGAGAGAGAGAGAGAGAGAGAGAGAGAGAGAGAGAGACTTTTGTTCCATTCTGTGCATGAATAGATATGACAATAGTGAACGATGCAGCAGTTTTTTATTCGATACATGTAAAGGAAAACTCGGATCTGAACACTGCTGAACAATACATCCCAAAAAAGTTACTTCCATATATCCCAAAATCCTGTTAGTTTCTTTTATCAAGAGTCCTATCTTTAATAGATAAATAAACACACAAACACTCTACTCATTATAATGCCACAAACAAAGATGGAAAAATTAGCAAACAGGCAAACCAACAAACTAAAAGAAAAAATTAACAGAAATGTCAGTTTGACCTTTGACCTCTCAAGTATGACCTTGATGTCACTGTAAATGTGTCATCAGTAGTGGTATTTTCGTGTCTTGATAATAATTATGTCTTACAGTTCAAAAGTTATGACCAAATTTGAATTCTTATGTGACCTTTGACCTTGAAGTATGACCTTGTCAGTGACTCTTGACTCTACAATGCACGATGGCATCATTAGTGGGATGTACTGTGACCCCCTACTCTTGAAGGGTCTTCACGTACATTGTGTCTACGTAATATTAAGGAAATATATATATATATATATATATATATATATATATATATATATATATATATATATATATATATATATATATATATATATATATATATATATCTATATATATATATATATATATATATATATATATATATATATATATATATATATATATCAAAGTCCTTCAAAAGAAGGCATCGTGCTTACCCCATATGAAAAATGGGAAAAAGCACGTTAAACGAAGAAGAAGAATACAGTATATATATATATATATATATATATATATATATATATATATATATATATATATATATATATATATATATATATACATATGTATTAATTTTTCGTATCCGCCTGTTTGTATATAGAAAGGCTAGGGTCTCATAGAAAGAAAAAGTATTATCATCATCAATAGACGTAGACATATTCTGTCTATCTGAAGAGCAGGTCAAGGGAAGCAATTTGCAAGCACGGTGTCTCTTATTCAGGAAACGTTCCATTCCTGGATCAGTTCTCGAAAGGAACGTGAAGGAATAAGAGAGTAATAGCTGTGTTCCGACGCTGCTTTCGTCCAACGCTTTTCAGTTAGGGAGAAGAGGTTGTCCGACTGTTTTCAGTTGCAGGGAAGAGAGGCGCTTTTTATTTTGTGAGGGGGCTTGTGTTGATGGAATGTTAGGCCATATTTTTTATCCTTCAGGCTGGAAAGTGGGTTCAGATGAAAAACTCCATTGGCTAGACTGTAGGCGAGTGTTTTATTTCTTTTTTGTGATACTCTAGAGTGGAGCGAAAGAACCAGTCTGTAAGAAGTCCTGGAGATTTATTGAAGAGTTGGACTTCTTCATCTTTGGTTGCCATAGAGAAAGTGGTTTGTTTTTGCCGTATTTTACGAAATTGGGAGTGATTTTTTATTATATTTAGAAGTAAATATGTAAATTGACAGTCCACAAAACGCATAATAAGATATTATTTATTATTTATTGAACAGATTGAGGGCTGAAGAGTGAGACACAGTTTGTGAAATGACAATTTTATCTAATGTATATCCTTGCGGGTTACATTCTTTTATTGTCATAAAGGAAAATCCTTAATCACTGAACTTGAGGCTATAACCTGGTCTCTGACCAATAATAAAATAATTCACGTAAAAAAATAGATTGTCAAGGGTTGCTGTCTATAAATGGGCTTAGGCTTCTTCTGGAGTAAAATACAAAGGGTGCAGGGTGGCAACTCCATCCCTGAAAAGTAGAGGAGAAAAGGCGTATGGTAAATCTATCTATCTATCTATCTATCTATACATACATACATACATACATACATATATACATATATATATATATATATATATATATATATATATATATATATATATATATATATATATATATATATATATATATATATATAATGCAACGTTTATATGTGATAATCAGAATTTTTGAGGCAGTGAAGATATTTTAGGTAATAAGAGTGTGCACCAGCATCATCACTTGTTCCGTGTAAATGAACCCACTAATTCCTGTGTTAATTATCTCGAACGAGGAAGTATATCAGCCTCACTCGTATCCCTTTCATGTTTAATTAGTGATGTCAGGAGAAGGGTTCAGGAGGAGGGTTACCTGGGACCTCCCTGAAGAAGGACCAGACTTCTTTCTGTGTTGCTCTTTGGGGGGAAATTAGTGACCTTTGGGACAACGCTTTCGATTTCTGTGAATCAGACAGGTTCTGCCGTTTTAGGATGTTGGTTTCAGGGAATATGTCAGCCTTTACTCTCTCTCTCTCTCTCTCTCTCTCTCTCTCTCTCTCTCTCTCTCTCTCTCTCTCTTTAAAGAAAAAGACTTCATGATAGCACTGTCAAAGGCTTTAGAAGGAATTATATCCTTTCAAAATTACTTTAATGAAGGTTTCTCTGGTCATTTTTCCATTCTTATTCGTAACAATTACTCTCCCTTTTTTCCTTTACAGAATTAAGAAAAAATTGACAGTTATCATTTTTACTCATCTTTTTTTTTTGTTTTTATTTTAGTTGTTATTATCATCATCTTTACCATTTTTTTGTAAAGACACCACGAGAAGAACATTGATATTTAATACGTAGGCCTGAGAGAGAGAGAGAGAGAGAGAGAGAGAGAGAGAGAGAGAGAGAGAGAGAGAGAGAGAGAGAGAGTTTCCAGTGGCGAAATGTAATAGTGCACCAGGTGTTCTCTCTCTCTCTCTCTCTCTCTCTCTCTCTCTCTCTCTCTCTCTCTCTCTCTCTCTCTCTCTCTCCTCTGAGTGGAAGAGGTTCTTTTCAAAGGAATTCTCCCTCACCTTCAAGATGGCTGTCTGTCGTCAAAGACTCGGTATATATTCCCCAAGTGTCCGTATATTAAAGGAGTTGTCTTTTGTATTTATCCTTTTCTGTTCGATCGATAGGAAACGTTCTGACACACTTCACTTTAAGAACATGTAACGAATGAATTTGTCATCTGCTTTTATTTTCATTGCTTTTTACTTTTTCCAAAAATGTTTGGACTCTATAAGTACAAATGGTAATTCTGACACAATTCACTGTGTTGGCTGTGAGAATATATAAAGATTTTTTTTATTACCTATGTTTACTTCCATTTCTTTTCAGTTTTTCCAAAAATGTTTCGACCTTATAAAGACAAATGGTGATTCTGAGGTCACTTTGTTCTTTTTATGATCTATTTTTGCTCTCATTTCTTCAATTTTTCCAAAAATGCTTCGGTTTTATAAATACAGATGATGAATTTGAGGCCATTCTCCGAAACACATTGATCACCAGCCTCTGTATATTCTTCACTGCCCAAGGTTTCAGTGAGGATAAAAAAAGGACCTCGACTCATGATAGAAGATTTGATAGGATTTGTAGCTTGAGGCAGAAGGAAGGCATTTGTTTGTTTATTTTTTTATCGTTTTATCTGATGTGACGTGTTTCTGTGGTGGTTTCTGAGAAGGAGAGTTTAATATATATATATATATATATATATATATATATATATATATATATATATATATATATATATATATATATATATATATATATTTACTAGTAGTTAGGGGTAGGGGACACACTGGTTGACGGGTGAACCACCAAACTATGTCGTCCTTACACCATGATGAATGTGGCGTGGGAGGGGGGTGTCATTGCCATCAGTGCACCTCTCGTGGTGCACTGTAGACATTGCTGAAGGGTGTTTGCGACGCCCCTTCGTCCACTAGCTTCACCCACTTTTGAGCATTTTACTTTACCCCATTCCCGCTTTCTTTGTTCAGACTTGCTGTCCAACACCTCTGATTATCATTTTTTAAGAGTATCTGTGGGGTTTTTCTCTTTTAGATCCTTGTACTTCATCTTCTCCATTTTCTGGATCTCTTTCTCGTGCTGTCCAACTCCAATCCTTTTCACTGTCTTCAGCACCGAATGGCCGAAAGTGCCCACCCAGTGCTTGTAGGGTGAACTGTAAACAGTGCAGAGATATGATGAACTTTCATAATGACGTATCTACCATTTCTTAATTGAAGAATATTGATAATGAAGGAATGAAGTGGCTCTATTCCTCAGTGCAGTAGCCAGCCAGCTTAATATTGGACAGACTTGCCTCCCGCTGCAAGAGGTTCATTCAGGGACTTACTGAAGTGAGATTTAGTTATTCACTGCACATGGTCCGTTGTCAGTCCTTTGGGACAGCCACATTATTGTCAGCTGACGTCAGCGCTGTTGGGAATATGCAAATTTGCTCACTGTTCAGTAATCAACGCATTTCTTGGTTATAATGATCCTGCTGGAGTGGAAATTTCAGTGTGACTAATTGTAATAGCCTCTCTCTCTCTCTCTCTCTCTCTCTCTCTCTCTCATTCGAATCCAAAAGTAGTGTGTCCATCGGACCAAAAATTGGGTCAACTGATCAACTTCATTTTTAGGCAAACTGTACTTTTTTTTTTTTTGCTTAATCACCCATTTCTCTCTCTCTCTCTCTCTCTCTCTCTCTCTCTCTCTCTCTCTCTCTCTCTATATATATATATATCTATATATATTAATTTTTATATATATATATATATATATATATATATATATATATTAATTTTTCTCTTTGGTTTTCCTAATCTTGGTCTTTAAAAATTCTAACATTCCCGGATTCTTTTTGTACTTGCTTTTATAAGTTCGTTTTTATTTATACTTTTGAATATTTAGTTGAATTACTAAACTCAATATCTTAAACAATTATGGAGAGAGAGAGAGAGAGAGAGAGAGAGAGAGAGAGAGAGAGAGAGAGAGAGAGAGAGAGAGAGAGAGAGCACTTAGCATTCGGTTAAGATCTCTGTCATGAGCTGGCCAAAATTTTACACCCCGGTGATAAGATACCTCATTTGTAAGGAAAAGTTTTTACGTAAAATATGGCTCCCGTAGGACCTTCTTTCACCAGAGAGAGAGAGAGAGAGAGAGAGAGAGAGAGAGATGAGAAACAAAGAGAATAAAAACATAAACAGTATGGAAACAAAGTGAATAAAATTCCCTTGATCATGGAACATGAGAGAGAGAGAGAGAGAGAGAGAGAGAGAGAGAGAGAGAGAGAGAGAGAGAGAGAGAGAGGGGGAATTCAAAGGACGTGTGTTCTTTGAACAAGACAAAAGGCAAAAGATTCTCTATTAAAAGACAGGCAAAAAAATGATTGACAATCGTGATATTAAAAAAAAAAAAAAACTCCCTTTTCCGTCATCCGTCGAAGGCCTCTGAAGAACAAAACACGACATCTGTTCAGACGTTCCATAATGAGGCTTCGCTGGAAAAATGTGAAAAAGGAAGGAAAAACAAAATCCAAAGCAAAGTGAACAAAAGACCCCCAAGAGATGGCGGCGTTTTGCTTTTGATAATTCTCCGGGTAAAAAAAATCGTAATTAAAACGATCTACACAAAGGGTGTGCTGAGCTTATTAAAGGCTGGATTGCAATCATAAAGAGAGGAAAAGAGTTTGAGAAACTACATCCAGAGAGAGAGAGAGAGAGAGAGAGAGAGAGAGAGAGATCTTATATAATTGAGTCTCATTTATTATGAAACATACAGACACGCTGTAATAGTAAATTGTCTTGTATTGTGTTTGATAGAGAGAGAGAGAGAGAGAGAGAGAGAGAGATAATAAATTCTCTTTATTATGACAGAAAGACAGTCATTAATAGTAAATTCTCTTCTGTAATATTTGTGATGGAGAGAGAGAGAGAGAGAGAGAGAGAGAGAGAGAGAGAGAGAGAATCGATAATAAATTCTCTTATTATGAAACAGAAAGACAGTCCATCCGAGGAGACATCATGAGCTCACTTATCTCCAGGAGCAGGTTTTACTGTTCATTCCCAGTGTTCTTCTAATGATTTTGTCTAGCTTTCTTTTAAACTCTTCTTCCACACTGTTGCTGTTGACAATTTCTGTGGTAGTTTATTCCATGTGTCACATATCTTGTACGTGAAGAAGTTCCCACAATGAGATGTGTTGTATCTCTTCAGTTGTAGTTTCCATCCATTATTTCTCGTCTGGTTTTCGTTTAATGTGAAGAGGTTACTGTCTACTTTTGTTATGCCTTTCACTATTTTAAATGTTACAGTTAGTTGTCCTCACAATCGTCGTGTTTCTAAGCCATACATGTTCAGGCTGTCTAGTAGTCTTTGGTAACCTATTTGCCTGATGGATGGAATTAACTTTGTGGCTCTTGCTTGTACCCCTTCTAACCCATTTATGTCCTTTCTTAGTGTTGGTGACCAAAACTGTACCATATATTCAAGACGAGGTCTAACTATGGATGTGTAGAGCTGCAGCACCGTTTCCTTGTTTCTGTATTTGAACTTCCTCTTTATGTATCCCACTAGTTTCTGTGCCTTCTTTTCAGCTTCTATGCACTGTTTTGTGGATTTTAAGACGCTAGTAATAATGACTTCAAGGTCCTCTTCTTGTTCTATGTCATTCCAAAACAGCATGTAGTTGGCAAGAAGGTTGTTTGTTCCCATTTGTATCACTTTACACCTATCCAATTTAAAAGGCATTTGCCATCTTTTTGACCACTCTCCTATTCTCCTTGGATCATTTCTTAAACTCTCCACTGTATCTGGGTCTGCTGCATTAACACCTAGTTTGGTGTCATCTGCAAATTTGGCTATCCTACTATTTAAGCTTACATCAGTGTCATTAATGTAAAGCAAAAACGAGAGCGGGCCAAGGACAGAACCCTGAGGAACTCCGCTTGTCACATCTGCCCATTCTGAGAGAGAGAGAGAGAGAGAGAGAGAGAGAGAGAGAGAGAGAGAGAGAGAGAGAGAGAGAGAGAGAGAGAGA
Organism: Macrobrachium rosenbergii; assembly: GCF_040412425.1. Classification (NCBI taxonomy): domain Eukaryota; kingdom Metazoa; phylum Arthropoda; class Malacostraca; order Decapoda; family Palaemonidae; genus Macrobrachium; species Macrobrachium rosenbergii. The sequence goes on along the minus strand of NC_089785.1, from coordinate 26,901,801 downwards.
GATGTCGAAATACAAGCAAGAGAAGGGAATGGAAAAAGTAAAATACGAAGAGTAGAAAGCAAAGGTTTAAATAAATGTGCACAAAACAGAGGCGCAGAATGGCAGATTTTTTGTGCTCGAGAGAGGACAGTGAAGGGAGAGAATGTCTGTGGATTAAAAGAGAAAGAAGGACGGAGGCTGGTATTCAGTGTGTGTGAGAGAGAGAGAGATCTTCAGTATCATCTTCCAAATGTACTACAGCAAGGTCTGGGCAGTCAAATTACATTTCAAAGTATGAGAGAAAAAAACGATAATAAAGATAAATCTTTATTAAGGCCAGTAAAGACACACACATAGGAAGCATTAGAGACAAATAAAATAAAGAAATAAGATAAAAGAGAGACAAATAAATAAAGCAAAGGCACAAAACAAAAAATACTTGAGAAATTGTCCTTTGCGGCTGCACTCCGATATTAGGGGACCCAGGAAAGTCTGTCAGCTCCATCACAAAAATCAATATAATCAGCACAGAGAGAGAGAGAGAGAGAGAGAGAGAGAGAGAGAGAGAGAGAGAGAGAGAGATCCTACGTAAAAAAAGGTAAAGGTGATAAGATTAGGGGACGAGAGGAAATGCAAAAGCTTTGGAAGGGTGGAACCCTCCAAAAGAAGATTGAGAGAGAGAGAGAGAGAGAGAGAGAGAGAGAGAGAGAGAGAGAGAGAGAGAGAGAGAGAGAGAGATTCCCATTCAATCCCTCTTTCCCCTATCAGTACTGTCTCTGTGTCCTTTCCAATATGGGTTTAATATTGGTGAGCCGTTCCAAAGGAAGATCCCTTATACTACTACCGCTGCTGCTTCTAACCAACACAAATTGGACTCAGCGTCATCTCATCATAGTTCCATATTTCCCTACGCTCTTTTTCTCTTCTGCTCACGTGCGGACCTTCATTTGTGATTTAACTTGAGAGGAAAACTGATATTCTAATGAGAATTAAGAGAATAATCGTCTTCTGTCTCAATTTAAACTCTATCGTGACAAGTTTCAGGATTGTGAGTGAGGACAGTTCTGTCACCTACTCGTCTTTTTGTTTTTCTCCTTCTTCTTCTTCTCATTCCTTTTCTTATACTACTACTTCTTCTTCATCTTCTTCTTCTTCTTCTTCTTCTTCTTCTTCTTCTTCTTCTTCTTCTTCTTCTTCTTCACCACCACTATCCCTTAGCTGTGGGGTTGGTTAACCTACCTGATTTCAAGCTGATCAGATAACTAGAGCAGAAATCTCCAAGGTTCACAAGATTGTGAGTGAGGACAGCTCTATTATCTGTCCACCATCTTCTATTTTTTCCTTCTTCTTCCCCTCTGCTATCCATAAGCTATGGGGTCGGTTGCCTTGATGCTTCTTCTCCATGTACTTTCTGTCAAAGGCATCTTCCTCTGCTAGATCCTTCTCCAAATCCTCCCTCACTTTATCAAGCCATCTGATCCTTCTCCTCCCTCTCTGGACCTTCTACCCCTAATAACAGATTCACCCCAAGCCTTCTTCAGACCTTCCTACTCTCTGATTCTCACTAAATGTCAAAACCACCTCAGTCTTGTACTTCCTCTTATTTATTCATTTTCTAGCCTCTCCCCCACTAATCTCCCTCCTCTCACTTTTGACCTTCTACCCCTAATAACAGGATCCACCCAAGTCCTCTTCAAACCTTCCTATTCTCTGATTCTCACCACATGCCCAAACCATCTCAGTCTCGACTTTCTTATCATATCCATAATCTTTGCCAGTCTTGCACTTCTAATTTATTCATTTTCTAGCCCATCACCCACCCATCTCCCACTACACAAAATACTGGAAGGGTGAAAGGGAATGACCCGTGAAATTTCCACTACAATCAGGATCAGACCCACCACAGGTAAGGCAAACCCTACAGGTTTCTATCACCAATACAATCGGCCGCTTCTGAATATTCATGGTAGCTCTGTGGCGCCTGCTCACAATGTGGTTTTCCCACAGGGACAGTCAGTGGGGTTTAAACCACTGGATCCTAAGTACCATTTGAATAACCCCTTTGGAGAATGAGCCTGCCCTTGTTCTCTCTCTCTCTCTCTCTCTCTCTCTCTCTCTCAAGCTTAAAAAACCGACAGCTGCTGAAATCATGAGGTATTTTTTCATCATGAAATATAATGGAAGTTAACAAATAAAATTCATACTTCACCAAAGATAAATAATACCTAACATTGTCCAAAAATAAAATAAAAATAAGTACATAAGGATAAAAGGATGAAAATGTACAAATTAGTATAATAGCAGTTTTACCAAGATTCATACCAATCCCTGCTTCGTTTACCTAAAACATTTGATTCTCAAACTGGCTCATACAAAATAAAATTTATTAATATTTCGAACCGAAACACTTTGAAATATCTACACTCTGAGGACAACATTAATTTGTGTGTGAGTAAACAGCTTCGAAAAGAGTACTGAAAATGAATCAAACGGAATCCAAAACGGAATAGACATTCGTCCCATGAAAGTTTAACAGACCAGAAATAACAAACGGTGGCCTTGGCTTCCAATATTCGTCAAATATACACAAACCATCAGGGACGGATATTACGCGACTATTTATACGGTGGTTCAACACTGAATATTCTGGGTGGAAATATTCCACTTTATATTTACTCTCTCTTTTCCTGATAGCTGTAACGTATAAGTTAGATCTGTTGATTAAAAGGGGTTGGATTTTTTTTTACCGAATTATATTCTTTCATCTTTACCGTTACTGTCTAGAGATTGTTATTAACACGTAGCAAAGGCTGATAGGTAATTTTTTCACAATTCTTGGAAAATAGATTTACCGTCCAAGTCATTTTAAAGAAAATTCTCAAAATCCAAGGCATTATGGCAAAGTCTTCGTACTAAATCAAATGTTCTGGTTTGCAACCGTTACAGATTTGCTAATGAAAACGTATAATAAAATGATGATTATCGTATACTTTTGTTTACGTTCGAATCGTCAGCTGATTCTGAGTTCGTGGGTGAAATCTTGTTCATGAAAAGGATTATAAAGGAACGCCAATTATTCTGTAGAACTGGAAGGAGGGAAGGAAGGACAGCCGTACTCCTTAAAACTGCTATAGAAGCACTCCAATATAAAGATAGCCTTCGACCTGGCAACAAAGTTTCTGTATATGGTGTACAGATGGAACCGATACAGGTAGCTCAGGCCGCGACACACTGCATAATTCCTCCGTTGTTTGGACACTTAAGGAAAATGCATTTGAACGCACCTTCATCAGCAGCATTGAGACTTGTGCCCCCTCCCACCTCTACACAACACGCCGAGACCTCTACATTCCTATCAAAGTAACTGTCTTCTCCTGAATTACGAAATAATGGCATATTTCCGATTGAGATTAAACAGTGCGCGGTGCTAACTTACCGGCCATGACACTCTCGAAACTTTTACCTAAAACACGTTAAAAGTGGACAAGTGACCCTATCTTGATACTTGCCGAATCACTTGTGTAAACAATCTGGCCATTTTCTGTTTTAAATCTGCAAAATATTTGTTCCCATAGACGCTGACACCGTTTCCTTGACATCAGTGGTAAACGCTGGCGCCTATGGGGCTTGGACGGGGAACTCGAGCGAATTCTGGACGCCAGAGCCCTAGATAATATTTAAATAATTAATAAGGCTATAAATTGAGTAAATGTGTTACGTGTTCATTATTATTCATTTGAAAATATTCGTTCTTGGAACAAACCAGATTCCTGAGACAAATTTCACCGCTTTTGCTGTGAACATGACGATGTAGCTATTTGTCGCGTTTCCTATCTTTTTTTTTTTATTCATTAATATATATTACATACAGTGTAATATATACATCACATACACAGTGTAAGTTTTGTCAATTATGATGGTGTTTTAAGTAATAATTTTGGATTTAAAACCTTTATTTCAGTCCTGTATTTTGACGTCATGGCATCTGGACTCTCGTACCAATTCTAGATAAATTGTCATACTCAACTTTCTTGCATTTTTGCCAAAGTGGTAACATTCATATGTATACATTACGTCTCAGAAGTATACATAGTAATATTGGCTTGAATAAATGAAAAGCCCTAACAACAAAATACTACATTTCTATCGTAAACAATTCTTCGTTGGGCGAGCGGGTTCCGTTCTCAGCTACCACTCTGTTGGCCGCGAATTCGAATCTCCGACCGGCCAATGAAGAATAAGAAGAATTTATTTCTGGTGATAGAAATTCATTTCTCGCTATAATGTGGTTCGGATTCCACAATAAGCTGTAGGTCCCGTTGCTAGGTAACCAACTGGTTCTTAGCCACGTAAAATAAATCTAATCCTTCGGGCCAGCCCTAGGAGGGCTGTTGATCAGCTCAGTGGTCTGGTTAAACTAAGATATACTTACTTCTATCGTAAACAGTTCACTAATGCGTCGTCCGCTCTCGGATGTTTGTGGCAGCCAGATGTACAACAAGGCTGGAAAATTGTTCCCGCCACAGTTTCGCTACTTTGATGGAGTAAGAACTGTAAACAAACATTCTCACATAATTTTAAGTGGTATTGTGAGTCAATTAAGAAAAAAAAAATGTGCCTAATTACAATCAGATAAGCGAGGGTACGTTTTAATTTTTTATATTGATGAGTGAAAACCTTCTGAGATTGAGGAGTTTTGAGAAAAAATATATACGTTTTTAAGTTCATTCTGTCAACTTATGAATTAAAACCTTAAGAGGTTTTTAAGAAAATAAAAAATAAAATTTGTCAAATATGAAAATCCATATCTCTGGTAATCGCCAAAAAAACAGGAATAAAAACTCCTAAATGAAAAACAGATCTGCAGTTCAATATTCCTTTGCCAAGTGTAGTTTTTCCCTTTAAAAAAACACCCTCCAGAGATTCAATTCAAAACGTTTCAGAGACTGACAAATAAAGAATAAAAAACCTTCCCTTCCGCTTTCAATCGAGAATCCGTAGTAGAGGTTCGAACGCCATAGATGAGAAAGTGTCCCTCCCCCTCTCAAGGGAACAGAATTTATATTTATTGGAAATAGATGGAAAGTACAAATCTTTATTGGGAGTAGAATATACGTCATGGATGCTGTTTCTCTCTCTCTCTCTCTCTCTCTCTCTCTCTCTCTCTCTCTCTCTCTCTCTCTTTATATATATATATATATATATATATATATATATATATATATATATATATATATATATATATATATATATATATATATATATATTATAGTTTGCACAGTAATTGAGGCTACAATAATTTCACCGAGAGAGAGGGAGAGAGAGCTTTCTACAACAATTTTTCATATTTTTATTCAAAGTCATTAATTTAGATTTTTTATTTTCTCATCAGGTGAGGTCCCAGGAGTCTATATTCTACGCGCAAGGATTTCGTGAGTTCAGAAATTATTATTATTATTATTATTATTATTATTATTATTATTATTATTATTATTATTATTATTTGTAAGCCCCTTCTGCCTTGTAGTGCTCGGTCTTCTCCCTGTTTTGCAGGTAGCTCTTTGGTCACTGCCCCCGGAAATTGCTTAATTACTTAGTTTTAATGCGTCCAAAAGCGATTCCTCTCCAGTGGGATCTGTAATGAACATTTTCCGTGGCAAGGAAATACTTTTTTTTTTGTGTTCGGTAAATATTCCCTTGGTGTTGTCTAAAGTTTTTTTTTTTTTTCAGTCCATTCTGGTATTCGTGAAACTGAGCTCTCTCTCTCTCTCTCTCTCTCTCTCTCTCTCTCTCTCTCTCTCTCTCTCTCTCTCATCCATGGGGAGAGCGAGGGGTTGGGCATTATGTCCGGGCTATTTGTCCGAATTGCGTATTTCGCATTTAAATTTTCGCAGAGAATGAAGCCTATAAAGGCTGTCCCGTGTTGAACTGAATTTATCTGATTTTGTCGGATTTTTTTTTTTTTTGTGGAGTTAAAGGGACGGTTCATTTTTCGAGACATAAGAACCGTAATGATAATATTTCCGGTACAGTTTGTTGATGGTGTTTATATAAATTACTTGTTTCTGTATTAGAGTTTGGTTTGTTTACTCTCTCTCTCTCTCTCTCTCTCTCTCTCTCTCTCTCTCTCTCTCTCTCTCTCTGAGCTAAGAACGCAATTAGCTTAATCTATGAAAAAGTGATATCAGATTCACAGCTAGCCATCAACCAAGCCTTTTCCCCATATTATCAAACGTCTCACTCACACACACACTCACATTCTTGAAGGCTACTGAGTGCAGGCGAGTTTCAATTAGTTTTCGTTTGTTATAGAAACGGACCAATTTTTATTACTAATTTATTCATCTGTAGCCAGTGGTAGAAGACAGGAATAAAAGGATTCTCACGATTAGATTAATTTGTAAACTGTTAGGAGACGGATTTAAGAAGTAAATTTTAATAAGAAAGGTTCAATAATATTATTATTTGAAGTAAAAACCATTGAAGGTAAATAACACACACGCCGTGTTCCTCATTCCAATTCAGGGCAATTAAGGAATCATGATTATTATTACTGCTTCTGCTTCTATCACCTGCATAATTACATTTTCAAAAATATAATTATATTGGGGGGGGGGAGAGAAACGAATTTTTTCTAATGGATTTTGCAGAAGGATTGTGGGTTCAGACGGTAATTAAATCTGTTAATCATTTTGTGGGAACTGAGATTTGAGGATAATTTATCTTTGGGGGATACGACAGGAGGGTGCCACTTACAGGAAGGGTTGCATGGCTCACTGTAAGTGGAAGTGAGGGTTCTTGGTAGCTTTCTCTCTCCAGGCACACTGCTTTCTTTTACTTTTTAATAATATAATTTCCTTTTGGCCTCTCCTTTTAACTTTGCTCCAATTTAAAACTCTCATTTATAAGAAGCTTCTGTGGGGAGGAGGTATATGTGTTCATTACTTCCATGATTTTATTTAGTGGAATTAAGTACTCGCTTTGATTCTCTGGCGTCACTGGCAGTCTACTGTTTTTATTAGCTATTTTTTATTTGCTCATTTAAAAAAATATCCATACGGGTGCCATTTGGGAGTCAAACGAAATGTGATTAAGGAAAGCAACGGAATAATGATAAATGACTATTTTTATTTTCTTGGTAAAAGGTCGTAAACAAACGGTTTTTATGGGTCCAAAATGAACAGTGATTGAAATGTTAGCCGAATAAAATGTGTAATTTTTTGTACATAAACAATCACTCAAATCAAATGAAATTCAGGGATATATTTTGTTGAAAGTGATTAATAGATTCTCTCTCTCTCTCTCTCTCTCTCTCTCTCTCTCTCTCTCTCTCTCTCTCTCTCTCTCTCTCTGCTGTACTTCGAGTTATTGAAAATGTTTTGTCGAATTTGCTCTTCCAGTATTCAGAAGTTTTTATCTGCACTTATGTTAACAATGGAACTCTCTCTCTCTCTCTCTCTCTCTCTCTCTCTCTCTCTCTCTCTCTCTCTCTCTCTCTCTCTCTCTCGCTGATGAGATTATGAGGACCATTGAAATGGTAGGCTTCTCTTTTCTTATTACCATTTTCCCCAGAAGCTATCACAAGAGATCGCATTCTCTCAAAGGAATTTGAATCAAGTTTTTAGAGTATTTTTTGAATGATGCTTTGCAAGAAGAAGAGCTGGAACCGAAGAGTCAGTTCTCTCGCTCATTAAGAGTTTCTGATATGAGGAGGGTGAGTCAGGTTTAGTGTGGAGAGGAGTGAGTGTGGGATGAATGTGGGTGAGTGAGGTGGGTGTGGGGTGAGTGTGGAGTGAGAGGGGGAGGAGTAGGATGAGAATGGGGTTAAGTGAGTGTGGTATGTGTGGGATGATAGTGTTGTGAGTGTGGGGTGAGTGAGAGCAAGCGTGGGGTGACAGTTTGGGTTACAATGGGGAGAGTGGTAAGTGAGATGAGAATGTGGGATGAATGTGTGGTGAGTGTAGGACGGAGTGGGGTGAGAGTTAGGTGAGTGTGGGGTGTGAGTAGGGGGAGAATGGGGTGAGTGTGAGTAGGATGAGAGTGAGGTGTGTGTGGGGTGTTAGTAGGGGTGTGAGGTGAGTGTGGGGTGTGAGTAGGGGAGAATGGGGTGAGTGTGAGTAGGGTGAGAGTGAGGTGTGTGTGGGGTGTGAGTAGGGTGAGAGTGAGGTGAGTGTGGGGTGTGAGTAGGGGAGAATGGGGTGAGTGTGAGTAGGGCGAGAGTGAGGTGTGTGTGTGGGGTGTGAGTAGGAGGAGAATGGGGTGAGTGTGAGTAGGGTGAGAGTGAGGTGTGTGTGTGGGGTGTGACTAGGGGAGAATGGGGTGAGTGTGGGTAGGGTGAGTGCGGGTTGATTGTCAGGTGTGAGTAAGGGGAGAGTGGGGTGTGAGTAGGGTGCGAGTGGGGTGAGTGTGAGTAAGGTGAGTGTGAGCTGTGAGTAAGGGATGAGTGTGGGCTGTGAGTAAGATGAGTGTGGGGTGTAAGTAAGGTGAATGTGGGATGTGTGGGTGTGAATAGGGTGAGTGGGGGGTGAGAGTGGGGTGGGTGTTGGGTGTGAATATGCTGAGATTGGGATGAATTGGGCTGTGATTGTGAAGTTAGTGTGGGACAAGAAGGGGTGAGTGAAGGGAGGGAGTGTGGGGTGGGTGAGGTGAGAGTGGGAGTGAGTGTGGGGTGAGAGGAGATGAGTGTTGGCTGAGCGGGGGTTGAATGGGGTTAGTGTAAGATGAGTGTGATGTGAGTGTAGGATGAATATGGGGTGCAAAGGGTGAGAAAAGGGAAGAGTAGGGTGACTGTAGGGTGAAAGGGATCCGTGGGGTGAGTTTGGTAGACAGAGAAAGGCACACTGAGACGCGTGAAAACGAAAGAAAATACAAACTTTTATATAATTTCTCTCTCTCTCTCTCTCTCTCTCTCTCTCTCTCTCTCTCTCTCTCTCTCTCTCAGTCATTTACCCTTTTACCTACTACATGCAACAGAGGCTGTTGCAGTCTCTCTCTCAGCGAGCCAAAATAAGCGACATTCTCTCTCTCTCTCTCTCTCTCTCTCTCTCTCTCTCTCTCTCTCTCTCTCTCTCTCTCTCTCCCCTTCTCTTTGTCACTTCCCCCCCTTCTACTCTCTTTCTCATTTCGCCCTTCTTCCCACCCCCTCTCTCTCTCTCTCTCTCTCTCTCTCTCTCTCTCTCTCTCTCTCTCTCTTTTGTTTCTTAATGTCGAGTGATCATGACCCGTGGACCATTTCCTTCTGATGGGGAAATGAAGAAAGTCCTTCGACCTTCTCAGGAACTTTGTCTTCTTCAGCGACTGGAAAATCGTTTCTGTTGACGATTCTGGAAGAAGAGATTCATTAGAGGCCTCTGGAAGAGGGGCAGTCATTTTGTGGCCCTAGATTTTAGATTGGGGGCTTCTGGCTTTCATTTTTTCAAGATTATCTTTTGCCGCATAAATTACAGTCATATGGTAGGATGTGTTATTGGCTTTTGGGGAGAGAGAGAGAGGAAAGTGGATGTCTTTACTTCCAGAGAGAGAGAGAGAGAGAGAGAGAGAGAGAGAGAGAGAGATGGATGTTTTTAGTACCAGAGAGAGAGGGAGAGAGAGAGAGGGGGGGGTGAGGAGAGAGAGAGAGAGGGTGTTCTTTAATTCCAGAAAGCTGATAGATTCCAGGTGTTAAATGTGAGTAACAAGTTTCCAACGTGTTAATGACATGTTTATAACGTGTTGAAGAGAGGAAAGCCTACCGTCTCAAAAGCATCGAGTGAATGTTACCATAAATCAAAGCAAGAAGCGGCGTAATGAGGCCATTGTACATACTCGGGAGAGGTTCTGATGCAGGACAGAAGCCTGGTATAACGTCTTTGCTGCTCTGCGCAGTTATTGTAAAATGGAATATATATACAATTATTGTAAGATAATGAACACAAATAATGCAAGGGAAATGATGTGTTTTCCAGTCTTTGTTGCTAATCAAAGAATATATTTGCTCGAAGTCTGGGTAGTGCAATAACTTGAAAGTTTTGCAATCTGTGCAGTTTTTCTTCCGTGAAAGGAATTCGGTGGCTAATGTTGACATTGTTTTAATATTTCATAGAAGTTCATTAGTTGTATTAGGACGGAATGGTGTACACAAACACACACGCACACACACACACAGAAAGAGAGAGAATCAGTCTTTGTGTATGGGGAGGGAGGTAGAGAGATCTGGCCCAATTAAGGAAGGATCACAGTGGATGATGGCGATTAGAGCCTTCTCCCTCCCGTGTCTCTTGGAGGTTCTTCATAATCCTTCGGTTGGATTTTGGTTGGAATTTGAAGAATATTAAATTTTTCTATCATAAATCAACCAAAATTTGGTTTGGTCAGTGCCTGGACGGTAATCAGTAATGAATACCACATATTAACATGTTTGGTTCGTGGTTGGTCATTCGTGAATGAAGCTAAGTAACACACTTGGTAAGGTCATGTCTTGGAGGGGTTAACGCAGTGAATGCCACGTTTATTTGGCACATAGCACCTTGTGACCATTTTATGAGGCAAGAATCAGTATGGCTTAGTTTTCCGCATAGCTCTAGGCCTTTGGTTTTTGTAGAGGTATGGACATTAACTCTATACGCCTCATACCTAAGGATTTGTCCACACTGCAGTAAAACATGTCACAAAGATGTTGACAACATATCAGTCACACATCACAAACATGCAGCATACAAGTCTACAACTTACTGGTATTTCAACCAGACCTTACAATTATCCAGCATTTGCTGAAGGTTCGTTCTTTTCTTACGGCCGTCAACTTGTTTTCAACATGTTAGTGGTATGTATGTAATAAGCTGCAGACATCTCTATGACATATTTTACCATACTATGGGTGCGATTGAAGAGAGTTAGTAGGTAGCACAAACAGGCTGAAAACAAGTCAGCAACTTATTGTTACTTCAACCAGACCTTCATACAATTATCCAGCATTTGCTAAAAATTTGTTCTTCACCATGGTTTTCAACTTGTTTACAACCTGTTAGAGATATGTATGTGATAAGTTGCAGATGCATGTTTGTGACATGTTTACTGTGCCACAGCAGTTATATTTACAAATGAAAAAGGATAAAGCTGGCTAGGATACCAGCCCAACAAAGAGA
>NC_089785.1:26845699-26883199 GCF_040412425.1 Macrobrachium rosenbergii | reverse complement strand
CTCACTGTTTTTAATCACTGGAAGCTACGAATTTTATCCGCTTGATTGTATTGTTCATCAAAGTTCCCTAGAAGATTTTATTTATTTTCAAATTACTCGAAAACAACTAAAAAATGAAATCTCGATTGATCTTCAAATTCGTGAAAGAAAGTAAAATGTGAAAGTCATTCCTGAGAACAATTACTTTGATTCATTTGTAAGTCCCAAGGTCGGAAGGACACAAGTTATCAATAGGTATGTATTTTGTGTCAAATTTTCTCCACAACAAATAGTCTTTATATTTGTAGGAAATATTTTGGAATAGAGCAGTGCGTTCATTTAGCAGACACTTTGATGTTTTGGCCACTAAGTCCGCAAAGTAACAGACCCTATACCATAGCAGAGCCTGCACTTGGATATTTTCTTGATGTGTCACAGCTAACAGCCATTTGACGCAGTTCCTGGCCTAAACTAAATTCTGCTTTACACTTAATATTGAATGTAAGTGATATAATAAAAAAAAAAAACGTCTAAAATGGCAGCATAGGGAAAAATAACCATGATTTGGTATGTGGTAAGCACAGAAGTCTGATAACTTGAGGCCCATTAATTGAGGTGATACTACCCCAGCTGCTGTTCAAATGACGCTGCAATAAACAAAATGAAATTAAAAATAAACTTATTGTTGAAGGCAAATAAGTTTTCTGCTGAGAGCAACGTTTAGTAAGAATAAAGATTTAAACAAATATAAAAAGTAAACAAACTTATTGTTGAAGGCAAATAAGTGTTTAGCTAACAATAACTTTTAATAAAAATAAAAAAAAAAATTCTATTTCCATGACGAGGAGCAGGGAAGGAGGAAGAGGGTTGAGGTGTTAGGTGGCGTCTCTGTTGAAAGGGTTGAGGGAAGGGAGAGAGAGAGAGAGAGGGACCAACCGGATTGGGATTTAAATCCCCGGAAAAAGGATTAGATGCTCCTCCTTGGATTCAAATCGTATTTCCGAAAATGATTCTTGGTGCCGTTCCTTTCGGCTGATTTCCTCCAGAGCCGATTTGCTCCCCCCAGGGTGAAAGAGAGAGAGAGAGAGAAGAGGAATGAAAATTTTCCTTGTCTTCTTAAGATTTAATTTTTGAAGAGAGAGAGAAAAACTTTCTCCTTGTCCGCATAAGATTTAGTTTTTAGTAAATGGTATTGCTGTTCGTGCGTTTGCAAAGAGACAGAGAAAGCTCACAAAGCGACAGAAAATAACTGAAAGTTTTTCAGAGGGCAAATAACTTCTGGGCAGTGCCTCTGCTGGGCCTTCATTCTTAGTTGACATCGACACAATAAAATTCTGTTGTCTTTTGTAATTAGTATTGCTGTTCACGTTGTCAGAAGAGGGGAACTCAAACCTCTCAAAATCGCAGAGGAATCTGAGAGGTTTTCAGAGGGTAAATAAAGAACCTACTTACTGCCTTTTGGCTAATGTGTCTGTTGGACGTTCATTTACAAGTTACATCAACAATAATATGGATTTTTATAAGTATTCATGTTAATTTAGTTTGAAAAGGGGCACTAAAGCTTCGCAGTGTCACAGAAAACTGAAAGTTTCTCAGAGGGCAAATTAACATCAATGAATTGAGTTCCTGATGGTCAAAATTCCTGTTAGGATCCTTCCTTGAGAATCCTTGTGAACTCATTGTTGGGGAAAGGGACATCGGACGAAAATGATTAAGAGTCAGCATGAAGACGAGTGAAGATCTCAAAAGGGAAATTTTTGATATTTGGGGAAGAAAATTATGTGAAATTTGAGTCTGGGTATTATTGGTGCTGACAGGTTAATGAAAGGGAGAATAGATCGAGAATGTTGAAGAATTTAACAAGAATGTTAAAATGGTAAGAAAAAATGGTTACCCCATCGTCTGGGATACTTGAACATGGCTCCAATAAAGCCTACAGCTTTAGGCGTGTAGAGAGAGAGAGAGAGAGAGAGAGAGAGATTTTCCAGCCTGTGGGAATAAATAGCTATTGCAGAATACTATATACAACTGACCTATTTATTGATTTGTGTTAAAAATGACTGACATAAACCATTCCACAAAGGAAACCGAACGGAATAATGGCAGACCCATTCCCTCCGACCACAATGAGAGGGAGGAGGTGTGCTGTACACACAAAGCAGGTTCTGACGTGAGATTTGTCTGAGACATCGGATTCCCTTCGGCCACAAAGGACTACAAAAGAAGAAGCAGGGTTAATGGGACGTGTTGTCAACACCGTAATGGCCGTCGCTGTGTCAGCTCGATTGCAGAATGCCCTCCAGGTTTCCTCTCTAATATTATTGTTGCTTCTGCAGTTGTGGGGTTGATTTCGAGTCTAAGGCTATGTCCACACTGTCATTCAGCATATTATAAACATGTCACCAACTTATCACACACAGATGTTGCAAACATGTTTATTACGTCAACAACTTGTTCTCATTGCACACGTTACTAACGTGTTGACTGCAAATCGACAACTTGCTATTATTGCACACATGTCCCAAACTTGTTTACTACAAGCCAGTGTCTTGTTCTTATTGCACACACATATTGAAAATATTTTGGATACAAGTCGACAACTTGTCCTATTTTACCCATGTAACAAACATGTTTAATACAAGTCAACAACTTGTTTTTATTGTATTGCACACGTCACAAACATGTTGACCACAAGTCGACAGCATGCTGATCATCCAAACTGGCGCTTCATACGATTATCCAGTATTTGCCGAAGATTCATTCTCTACTTCCGGTCATTGATTTGTTTCCAACCTGCTTGTGATTGCAACCGGAATGTGATATTCAGTGCGGTCACCCATCCGAGTACTAATCGGACCCAGTGTCACTAAGAGAACAGAGCTGATGTTCTGAAGCAAGTGCCAGTGAGAGGTCCGGAATGTGGAGTGAATCTACCTGTGCAATTGAAGGCCTCAGTTCATGGCTTGATTGCTGTCAGTGGACCTCTTCGTGTTCTTTGTTTTTGGTAAATCTGGAGGAAATTGACAGAGAATGTGTTGCAGATAGATTATCCGTGTTGGTTACATTATATTCTTAACCTCACCCCCTCTCTCTCTCTTTCTCTCTCTCTCTCTCTCTCTCATTTCTATGACTAAATTGTAACAAACGCTTTGAATTCTTTAGTGGTAGATTCTCTCTCTCTCTCTCTCTCTCTCTCTCTCTCTCTCTCTCTCTCTCTCTCTCTCTCTCTCTCTCTCTCTCTCTTCACTTTTGTAATGTCTCGTCGTTGTAATTTCCTTTTTAGAAAGTTAGAAGGAACTGGTTTATCATTTCTAGCGGTTTAATCGTCATTGCTGAAATTTTATATAATCTATTGTATAGAGGTTGAGAAGTCATATATAAATTTAAGAGTCATGGAAGGAAGAAGGTTTATGTTGTCCAGATAATCAAATGATTCAAGTAGAATCTCCTGAGTCCAGTTCTTGGACGCATTGTGACCCACTGCCATCCTCAAGGGACTGCCAAGTCTGTTGTCATTTCAGGACAGTCTGGTCCAAGTTTTAAGGAAAATTGACGTATTTCTCTTTTATTTAACCCAGTCACAGGTACCGCTGTTAAGAAGCGTTTTGTTCTATAGAGCTGAATGCTAAAATTGCCTTAAATGTCAGGTTTTTTTTTTATTGATTTTAACTTTCTAATATTTAAACGTTTCCTGTTCAGTTCCGTTTTTAAACAGAACGTTTCTCATTTTGGCTGTTCTATTGTGACCATAGTGGGGTAGTTCAGTCAGTGCGCCTCACGCGGTGCACTGTAGGCATTACTTAAGAAGGTTCTTTGCAGCGTCTCTTCTTTAGGCCCCTAGCTACAACTCCTTTCATTTCTTTTGCTGTATCTCCGTTCATATTCTCTCTCTTCCATCCTACTTTCCTTAACTCTCTCCTAACAATTGTTACACCTTTCAAACCTTTCTACTCTTAATTTCCTTTTCAGCGCTGAATGACCTCATAGGTCCCAGCGCTTGGCCTTTGGCCTGAATTTCATATTCCATTCCAAAGTCTTCACCATATATTTACCCATTATCATTATGGAATGATGTGTTTTTTATTTATTTTTTAATTTTTCTTATTTTGACGCGTAGTTTAACGACATCTATACACGGAGGGAGATGCGGGTATATTTGCCTATGCGAAATTCACTCTTCATTTATACACAATTGATCATTTACTTGTTTCATCAACTCCAGGTTCAGTAATGGACTCTGTTATCCACAAAGTTGTAATATTAAAAGACCTTTTCTTCTATAGTAACATAACGTAACGCTAGAGGAGAGAGAGATATAACAGACTCAAAAGACTACAAAAACAAAAGAATCTACAAAAAAGTTAAAACCGGTTTTTCAAAGCAAATATGAAATAGGTCTGTGATTTTATAAAAGCCAGGGGAATTTTGATAATGTTAGACAATAGCGGAGCTTCAAAAACACATTGTATCACATATATACCATCATCATAGCTTTGGATTCTGTTACCCCTTCAACAATATATTCCCCTTAGGAGGTAGTGCCGTCAGTGCACCTCACGTGGTGCACTGTAGGCATTACTGTGTTTTACTGCGTCCCTTCGGTCCATAGATGCAATCCACTTTTTTTTTTACCTTTTATTTTACCCCTATTACCCATTAGGGTAATACGATAAGGGGAAGAAGTGGTCTGGTGTGGACTAATGGACTCGCCCAACGTCAGGAGAGAGAGAGAGAGAGAGAGAGATCTGTACTCTTGCTAAAATAAAATATTAAAATGAAATATTTTCGTACAAAAGTATCTTAGAGAGAGAGAGAGAGTATTCGAACTTCTATGAAACATTAAACTGCTTTTTCCAGACACAAGTTCTTTAATAAACTATAAAATAACTTTGAAAATAAAATTATAAATACAAATATTCTTTTGTATAGGTTTTTGATTCTTTAGTTCCAATAGACCTCAAAAGACGACGCCATTTTGTCTTGAAAAATCCCGAAGAAGATCCTTCAAAGGAGGCTCATCTATAATCTTGACATATGCTGGTATGCTGCCCTGCCCATCGAGTCTGGCTATTGATTTCGTTGTCAGTAACGAGCACCTCTTGCTGTTTATATATATATATATATATATATATATATATATATATATATATATATATATATATATATATATATATATATGTGTGTGTGTGTGCTTTATACTGGCATTCAATATAAATTGAAGAAGTTTATTTTGTATTCAGTATTTTACTTTGAAAATAAGCACATGATCAGTAATGTAATATTGTAACATTTTAATTGAGAGAGAGAGAGAGAGAGAGAGAGAGAGAGAGAGAGAGAGAGAGAGAGAATCACTACTGTCAGCTGCTAACCAAACACCAACACAGTCACGTGACTACCTGGCACTATAGGCTTAATTGACTTTTCAGGAAGCGGTGTGGCGGTATTCACACCCACAAACAACACAACACGCAACACTCACCCTGATCTTCGGTTGCTGGAGATGGATAAGGTCCACGGTCGCCAATCACAGCACACACCCACGAAACAAAAAAACTTAAACCGACCCTCCACCAACAACGAACCAACAAAAAAAAGAAGAGACACATGAACCATTAATGTGGTCCCAAAAAAACAGACGAACTCCCGTTCACTTTCAAGGTTGGACCTCAACTGCCCAAGACTTCCCCAAAAACCGAAAAACTCCCGACAGACCGACAGACAGAGAGACAGCCGTAAAACCAACTCCAACAACCGAACCACTCACAATGACAATTACACTCTCTCTCTCTCTCTCTCTCTCTCTCTCTCTCTCTCTCTCTCTCTCTCTCTCTCTCTCTCTCTCTCTCTCAAAAACGTTGGGAAATGCTAAATAAAAACAAATTTCTTCATCCCTCTATATTTCTCCCCCCTTTTAGCATTTCCCAACCAACACCTTTCACACCTCTTTCAAATCGCCTTACGCAACACCCACGGATGCTCACTAGCAGGTCCTCTAGATCGCGTTCGCGGGCACGCAATCATTCTCTCAGAATCATTCTCTCTTCTAGCAACATTCAAACTCACATCTCCTCCATTCTCTCTCAGATTCACGCTATCTTCTTCACTATTGCCACTCTCAATTTCATCCACAATCTCATCTATACCCTCTAACTCGTTCCCAAATACCTCCCCCAATTCTTCAACTAACCCATCCCATTCGCTCATTGACCTTTCCAATTCTTGCAACGATTCATTCATGCTTTTAATCACTCGCATATTACTGCTACGCTCTCTTGCTCTTACACTTTCGCTCACCTCCAACCGTTCACTAACCCCTACACGTTCAGTCAACTCAGTTATATCAAACCCGCATATGCTATACGTTCTATTCATACCATCCCATTCATCCGTATTACACGCTTTATCACTCATTTTCACTTTGGCACTCACACCCCTATCACACAACTTACGACCATTCAGTTTACTTACGTTCTTCCCTTTCTTACGTTTTCTACCATACTCTGTCAAAACAAATTGCTGATCCTCATGCAACAACCCCTCACGTACATGCATCACACGCACCGCTTGCATCCTGGAGGATCCACCCATTTGAACCCCCTTCACACTCAGTTTCCCGAATTCGCTGTCACAGTCACCCTCTTTCGTCTACATACACTTGATACATGCCCTTCCATTCCACATTCGACACACTTCGCTCTCGGTTCTGAACACATTCTCGCATAATGCCCATTCTTACCACAGTTGCCACATATTACATTCACTCGGGTACCCCTACAACCATTAGCAATATGACCCACCTGTCCGCACCTGTAGCATTTAACCCCCCTATCTTTCGTACACTCCTTACCAAATGTCCTGGTTGCCCACACCCGAAACACGCTCCTAAAGCCCACCTACACTCATTCTTTGTATGTCCTTCCTTTCCACATCTAAAACACTTCGCTCGACTTCCACTCATCGACCTTCCCCTTTGTACACTACTATCCCTAACCCGTCCAACCCGTTGTTCCCTTACAAACCCACCATTCATCCTCACTGGCACCTCTACATTACTTGCTCTTACACTCCTATCTATTACACTATCGGCCATTCTCATTGGGCCCCTCAACACTGCATCCCTAAAGCTTCCGAACTCTGGTACTCTCTCATCTACCCCAGCCCTTACACTTACACTTCTGCTCTCTTTTATAACCCTGTCAAGCTCATAATCTTCTACAATTTCCAAAATTTCTCCCCAAGTCAACCTTTCATTCGTCCATCTTTTCTTCTCCTTCCGCTTCAAGTTCACAAATTCTCTAACTCCATCTGGCACTGTCCCTAACAACTTCCGTACTAACTCCTTACATTCATCTATCCCATCATCCCCAAACTTCTTCCTTGCCAACGTCTCCAGCCTACAAGCATACAGTGACAAGGTTTCCCCAGCTTTCATTCTTGCCTCATCAAATTCATTCTTCCTCTTATACTTAACACTCGCTTTCATACGCCTCGCTTGCTCAACTAGTCTAGCTTTCACCTTGTCATACTCAACATCCCCACACTCATAATAACCCTATACATATCAAGTAAAACCCAGTCAAATACTCTCCTAATTCTCGTGCCCACACTCTCTTACTTTCCCCATACTTATCCTGACAAAACCTTTCATACTCCTAAAAGAAATCATGCACATCCCTACTTCCATACTCATTATACTTTTCACACCAGGGGTACCTCCCTCACATACATAGCCTTTCTCACTTCTTTCTCACTTTCACTCTCACTTTCGCTACTTTCGCTCTGTCCTTTCATACCCTCTTCCGAATACAAAGAGTCCACTTCTGCACTTACATTCATCTTACTCATTACACTCTTCTTCCCCCTCTTTTTATCCACTTTTATCCACTCACCTCCATCCACCTCACTATCACTACTGCCTTCACCCTCTCCTTCTTTCCTGCCTTTCCCACTTCCTTACCCTTCTTACCAGTTTCCTTTCCCTTTCCCTTCTTCCCTTTTTCTTCCCCTGACTTATCCTTACTTTCCCTCTGTTCCTTCCCTTGCTTTTCATTCCCCTTTTCCTTACCCTGCCTCTCATTCCCTCGTTTCTTACTTCCTATTCCCATATCACTTTCATCACTCACGCTTCCATTCACTTCTTCCTCCTTTTCTTTCTCTCTTGCCCCTTCACACGTTCCAGAGAACCTGCCTCCAACAGCCCCTTCTCCAAAAACACCCTTGAACATACCTTTCACCATTTCTTCCACACCTTTCATCATTCCCTCCAACTTTTTATCCATCCTCTCTTCCATTCTCTCTTCTGACTCTTTCATCTCCCCTTTCATTTCTTCTTTTGCACTTCTTAGTATTCCCTCCACCTCCTCCAACTGACTCCTCAATCTCTCATTCTCACCCCTCAACCACGTATTCTCCTCTCTCAACCTTACCAGTTCCTCTTCCATCCTTCTCTTCAGTCACACTACCAGCCACCAACCTCAATTGCAGCTGCAATACCAGCTGCCCCACGTTGGGCGCCAAATATTATGTGGCGGTATTCACACCCACAAACAACACAACACGCAACACTCACCCTGATCTTCGGTTGCTGGAGATGGATAAGGTCCACGGTCGCCAATCACAGCACACACCCACGAAACAAAAAAACTTAAACCGACCCTCCACCAACAACGAACCAACAAAAAAAAGAAGAGACACATGAACCATTAATGTGGTCCCAAAAAAACAGACGAACTCCCGTTCACTTTCAAGGTTGGACCTCAACTGCCCAAGACTTCCCCAAAAACCGAAAAACTCCCGACAGACCGACAGACAGAGAGACAGCCGTAAAACCAACTCCAACAACCGAACCACTCACAATGACAATTACACTCTCTCTCTCTCTCTCTCTCTCTCTCTCTCTCTCTCTCTCTCTCTCTCTCTCTCTCTCTCTCACAAAACGTTGGGAAATGCTAAATAAAAACAAATTTCTTCATCCCTCTATAGCGGCCTATATAAATCATTATTTTACCCCCTCTGAAATCGAACGTGGGGTCCCATGCTGGTGAGGGTAGGTTGATAACCACTGGACCAGGGTTGTTCAAATTGCTTGTTTCGTAATGAGAGAAGTTAAACAGCCGTTAAATATATACAGTAATGACCAGATAATTATGTTTGTAAATTATACTGACTACTGTAAATAAAGTAAAAAAAAAAATTTTATATTGTATGAATATATCAAAAACTTTGATTTTATTTAGTCTTTCTGTTAACAATAAGACTAAAGTTTGTAACAAGCTTTTAACGATTTAACTACTGGCGGAGGGCTGACGGATAGTTTGGGGAGTTGAGGGGTTTTGGGGGCCGTGGACCAGAGTTATCGCCCTTCCTGGCTAGTTTTGTGTGTGGGTTTACCCCTGAGGGGATGGTGCTTGGTCCTCTCTGTAGTGTTCAGATGATTTCGGAAACAGGTCACAAACGCGGGTCCGAGTTAGCGTTTGTTGATGCTTTCCAAATGTCGGTGTTTGTTTCAGTGACGTCCGAAGGCTGTGATTGTGTTCTGTGTTGTCAAGTGATTGAAAATTTAGTGGGTTTTAATTTGGCGTCATCTACGACCTTCCATAGGGCCTGGAAGAAGGTAAGGGCTCCATACCACTCGTTCCAGAGTCTGTATTTTCCAGATTTTAACTAAATGTCATATTTTTAGAACGTTAAATGTCCATAGGGCCAGGCACTGTATAGTGTGTATCCGTTGGCTCTAAGCCTAGGCATTTACTTTTCTTAGGCTAGGCTATGCTTGTTTTATATACACCAGAGTCCTGTAGTTTTCCAGGAGACGTTAGGAGGACTAAATTGAAATTCATGACTCAGTATATCGAATCAATCGTCAGCGAACGATGGGCTTTGAATAAGAACTTTTTTTTATCTAATTGTGGGCAGATAAAAAGACATCCTGCTATGCGAGTACGAATGTAAATTGCATGTGGAGGATAATATTCGAGACAGCATGCAATATGTTTGTCTGTGAGACTGTCTGGGGAAGGTGGATGCAACAGTCGCTGCTTTATCATATTGGACGGAAGTGGAAGACGGAGAAATTTCAGTTATTGCAAGGCATGATGGCAGTGAGATTTGGGTTCTATTTACGGAATACTCTCCATATTTATATATTTTACTTGAGCATACAAATGATTATGAGAGCTCAGTGACTGCAGGGGCCTTTCGGTTCAGTTCTCGTCATCCTTAGAGTGTTGATGACACACTGCATAAAAGGCTAGCAGAGACATACATAATTTTCTGTCATTGCTGGGCATTGGAACGATACTTAGAATGATTAAATAAAGGTTCAAATAAAAAAAAGTAATTTTGACAAACGGAACGAATGAGCATCAGAGGAGGTCAGTAAAACAAAATATCAGGCGAATCAGCAACATAGGCCTATAAGCTTCAGTGGTCCAGGCTTCATGTTCTAGCGGGAAACAGTGTTAAAGGTTATTTTCAAGTTTACGGACGTACTGTAGATATTACTTTGGTATCATAGTAAAGCCATTTGTATATGCTTGCAACGGAACTGTTCATAGAATAAAACTTGGATGATAAGAAAATATTGTGATCTGAACAGTTTGTAGGCATAGTCTAAGTGTGCCGGGGCTATTTAGTGAGATGAATCATAATTACGGAAAACTCATCCTTCGTTTGTGTTAGACCTAAGCAGATTCCTTGATACAAGTTCGTCTTTTGTGTGCTTGTGTTAGTACTGTTTTATCGATACAAATCGGTGCACTTTCATTCCTTTTACTGTACCTCCGTTGATATTTTTTCTTCCATCTTACTCTCCACCCTCGCCTGACAATTGTTTCACAGGGCAACTGCGAGGTGAGTTTGGCCTAAATTTTATATTCCATTCCATTCTCTCTCTCTCTCTCTCTCTCTCTCTCTCTCTCTCTCTCTCTCTCTCTCTCTCTCTCTCTCACACACACACACACACACACACACACACACGTATTCATGGTTTATGTAAATTTAAGCCAAGTAATTTTGAATCTAGGTTTTCAAATAGTCTCGTTTTTTCCAAAATACATCGTTATTATAGATGCATTGGTATTCCTCATCGCTGTCACGTAGGGGTGATTGAATATTAAGAGAATATTCATTTACCGAATATTTTGCGGATTTTCGATTGAATATTCACTGAATATTCCCCCGTTCATAATTTCTGGTCCGTTGAACTTTCATGGAATGAAAGTAATTCCCTTTTAGACTCTCTAATAAAAGTGTTTCAGTTCAAGTTATTGGATAAAGTTCAGCGTTATTCTGTTGCCTGTTGTTTAGATTCAGATATAAAACTCGTATCGTTTTCACACGATGGTTTTATATCAAATTTTGTTTATTTTTTGTGTTTTATATATATATATATATATATATATGTATATGTATATATATATGCATAATTGGTTTAATTAATGGAAGTATTCATTTATTATTTATAAAAAAGTGGCTTGTGTTTTAATTAGCTGTTTTTTATAAAATAAAAATGTTTTTTCAGTAATTTTATAAATTCATATTTATTAGTATCTGGTGGTCATCCTTTGTTAAGGGTTGCAGTCACATGAAGTAAGAAATATAAGTACCTCATCGAGGAAAAATAAGGAATACATGTAAGCACTCGAGGTAGTCTCGGAGAGGTAATTTCTAAAAGGATTCTATCACTATTCTGCCACTCTCTGTAAAGGTCACTGAAATCAGCGATGTCAGACCAGTTTATTCGAATTGTTAACCCTTAGCTTTAAGTCTGAGCAAGTCTTGTGCTTGCACGGGCTCTTGCTTCCAAAAGACGCCCGTGAATATAATTGAGGGGACTTTGATTTAGCTGAAAGAAGTGGCACTACTGGACACAAGTGCTACATCAAGTTAGTTAGAATTGTTTATCCTTTGATCTTAGATTGAGTTTGTATTGTCATTGCACGGGCTCTTACTTCCAAAGCAGACCTTGGCCCAAATTATATATTCCCTTTCCATTCTCTGTGGACTAATATTTATAGACCTGACCAAATGTGTTTTAAATTCATCGGTTGTTTGGCAAGAAAATTTTGAAGTCTAGTAAAGCTTTTGGGCAGAATTGATAGAAAATATCAACATGAAAATATATGTTTCGGAGAGGCCTTTTTTTGGAAAGTTTCAAGTTTTATTAAAGTTTCCAATGAATATATTCTCTCTCGCACGCCAGGAACTCTAAAAATCTTAGTGAATTTATTTATTGATGTATTTTTATAAGGAAGTTAACAAGTACTGAAAGATAAAGTTTACTCTCATATTATGCTAAAATGATTGTGTGTCACTTATATTATATTAATATTTGTTTCCATCTATTCCAGGTTACCTGGTGGTCTGGAGGTTCATTCAACTGTTGAAAAGGTAAAGTGACGAGTTTATGATATTCTTTAAGAGTTTGTGTTCAAATACACATTCATGTATGTACATGAATGTTTGTATGAATGCGTATGTATAATTCGTACTGTTTGTGTCTAGCCTTTAAATATGGACTCTCTCTCTCTCTCTCTCTCTCTCTCTCTCTCTCTCTCTCTCTCTCTCTCTCTCTCTCTCTCTCTCTCTCAGTCCTTGAGAAGCCACCCACTCTCCCTCCCTAATCCATAGGAGATCATCTCTCCAGCACTCTGCTTCTATATTCCCGAAGTCTCTCACTACCTGAGAGAGAGAGAGAGAGAGAGAGAGAGAGAGAGAGAGAGAGAGAAGAGAGAATGATTGTCTCATTCAACCACTGGGACAGTCGAGAGATGGCTTAAGGCATAGAATGATAATATGAATAGGTAAAGGGGGGGGGTGATGATGGGGTGGGCCTTTACAGAGGAGCCAGGGTGCGGATTTGGGCATCAAGGATTACCTAAGGTTCTTTGCAACGTCCCGTCCTTGGGTCCCTGGCTGCTACAACCCCTTTCATTCCTTTGCTGTACCTCCGTTCATATTCTGTCTCTTGCATCTTACTTATTCCACACTCTTCTGATAATTGTTTCATAGCGCGGCTGAAAAAGTTTTCCTCCTGTTACACCTTTCAAACCACCTTTACTCGCAATTTCCGTTTCACAGCTGAGTGGCCTCATAGGTCCCAGCGCTTGGCCTTTGGCTAAAGTTTTATATTCCAATTCTTGTTCCAAAAAATTAGGTTTAACGTTGGCGGAGGTTTGCGCTCCCGGGGTCCATTTTATTTAATTGATTTGGCATCACTCTGGAATTAGAAGTAACTGATGCTTTGCCTACAAAAGCGTTCTTGTTCCACCTCGTTTGCATCAAGGACGGAGTGGAAGGCGGCGGCGGCGGAGGAGGGACGGAAATGGCGCTTAAATCAGACCTGGATTTTGATTGATGGGCTGACACAGTGTCTCTCTCTCTCTCTCTCTCTCTCTCTCTCTCTCTCTCTCTCTCTCTCTCTCTCTCTCTCTCTCTCTCTCTCTCTCTCTCTCTCTGATGTAACATGCATATAGCTTTTAAGTGATAGTAGATGATATTCATTTCAGTAACAATAAGAATCTCTCTCTCTCTCTCTCTCTCTCTCTCTCTCTCTCTCTCTCTCTCTGATGTAACATGCATATAGCTTTTAAGTGATAGTAGATGATATTCATTTCAGTAACAATAAGAATCTCTCTCTCTCTCTCTCTCTCTCTCTCTCTCTCTCTCTCTCTCTCTCTCTCTCTCTCTGATGTAACATGCATATAGCTTTTAAGTGATAGTAGATGATATTCATTTCAGTAACAATAAGAATCTCTCTCTCTCTCTCTCTCTCTCTCTCTCTCTCTCTCTCTCTCTCTCTCTCTCTCTTTTTTTTCCATGCAGAGCTTATGATGGAGTTCTCACGCCTACTTCTTGTTTGTTATGTACAGTTTGTATTACGCTTTAATTTTTTAAATATATATATATATATATATATATATATATATATATATATATATATATATATATATATATATATATATATATATATGCTGTATATATATATATATATATATATATATATATATATATATATATATATATATATATATATATATATATATATATGTGTGTGTGCATGTGTACACAAAGTATGATGTCATACGGTTTTAATCTTATGAATATTAATGTAAAATATATATTAATATAATACACATCTAATCCTTATTTCCTTGCTCCCGAATTCATATCTTGCAGCCGAGTTGGGGGGGGGGTTGCCATTTTTACGGTCGTAATACTCAGCCCCCTTCCTCCTCCTCCCCCCACCTAGCAATGGTTCCCTCGTTTTTATGGGCTGTGCAGTGTCCCTTTATGTCCTCGTTATGCACAACATTGCCTTCGTGTTGTTTTCCTTTTTTGTCGCTGCTTTACGAGACGAGGAAATGTTTAGGACTTTTTTTTTTCACGGAGCTGCGACTTGGGAGGTTCTAATTTTCGCTGCGCCTCTTTGAAAGGGGGGCGGGGCCGGTATTAAGGGACCTGTTGTCCGGGCAGAAAATAAATATTCTACAACCTCACTAGGCGAGCTGTAACACTTTTTGGTTGTAGCCAAGTTAAAATCATAGTAAATTGTTTAATCTTAAGGCCAACTTGATGTTAATTCCACGAGAGAAGAAGCAAAGATGGAATACTGTCCGGGTGAAAAGTTTTTTCTGTTCCGGAGACGGTTTAGACGAAAACCATTCGTTAGGATAAACGAGTTATTGAAATAATGCTTATCTTTTTATGTATGCACTTATTTATTTTTATTTCATGCCTTTTATCTTTAGGAAAATACACCAGCTAACGTAAGGACGGAAAAGATCGATTATGATGCTGAATCTGGACGTTAAATTCAGCCTAGGCCTAAACAAAAGGCTTCCATAGTGTGCCAATAAGCTCCGCTTGTCTGACCGAAGTTGCGTTCATTCGACTGACAGGTCCGTAACTCTATTCAGTTTTCTCGCGTTCTGTTGCCGTGTCTAACGTTTTCAAAGCAGTTTTTTCCCACGAGAGACGGGTTGTTCATGTTTACTGACGCTTATTGTGACAAAAGAGACTTTTGTGACTTTGGGGCAGAACTTTTTCCATAAAAAACAAAATGTAATCGTTGTGGAAGGGAGATATTGCGGCCGTGAATATTCGGCTTCGTGAACGGGTGAAAAAACATCCGAATTAGGAGCATGTTGTGTGCAGTGCGTAAAAAAGGCCTATTCAGGTGAGATTGTTCCCTGAACAAAGTGGTAGGCCTATTGCTTGCCAGAGTCGTATAATGAATTGTTGCAGAATTATCGTGTTTCCGAACTGGAATCTTCATTGAGTGCACAAGCTAAGATTGATCGTTGAACAAAACGTATTTTTGTACCAGTGTTTACGATTGGCAGGTCTGTTTCTTGTAGGATTCGTATAATGAGCAATTTTAGTTAGGATGTTTCTGAAATGGGAACTTCATTGAGTGAGCAGTGCATAAACTAGGCCTGTACAGATCATTGTTCTTTGAACCAGCGTATTTTTGTAGCAGTGTTTACAAGTGGCAGGACTTCTGCTCTCAAGATTCGTAAAGCGAACAATTTTACGATTGTGATGCTTTTGAACTGGAATCTTTATTGTGGGGACCATGAATGACGTCACACGTAACAAAGGACCCTCAAATTAGGTAAGAGCGATTCCCATCAATACGATAATGACTTGTTCTTAAATGATGCATTTTTAATTACATTCGTACAATGGTTAACAAGTTAACTATTGCTTAGGAAAAAATATGGGTATTAATTGTCAGTTTGGGCAAGATGGGTGGGGTTGAGGGGCGGCAATGCCCTAAACATCAACATTCCACCCCCACCAGGCTAGGCCTATGCTCTGTTCACAAGGCCGTCTTACTCTTTTAAAGACTTGAAACGCTGTGCAGTTGAATAGGCTAAGTAGGCTGATTATGTTGTTTTTATTGTGTGAATTAGGCTAATTATATTATTTTTATTATGTGAATTAGGCTAATTATATTAGATAATCTAGGCCTATCAGTCAGAGCACTTGACGATACTTATGCTTACCTGTCATGTTACAACGAAGAGAGAAATGTTAGGAAATGAGGAAAGAAATTGCAGAGTTGTAGATGGAGAAGAAACACACAGTCTTTTAAGAGAGATTCAAAAGTTCAGCGTAACTGAAAACTACACCTTTAGTTTCGTTCCGTTTCATCTAGTTTAGTTTAGTTCTACGCCTTCGTTTTGGGTCGAAGCAACGAGGCTCTTTTGTTTGAGAGAGGGAAGGAGGTCTTTGGAACGGTTATTCTTCTTTATCCATTTTTACATTACTGTTCATTTCCAGTTACTTAGAACTTCTTGGGTTGCCTCCCACATTATAATTTATATTTTTCTTGGGTAAAACTTATCAAAACAAAAAATTTCATCTCAATACTTGACCTTCGCAAATGCTTAATAACAGAGAAAAATAATTATTCAAATTACGACTTAAAAGGTATGACAATACTGGCCCCCCAACCCTCCTCCATAGCTGATACGGCAAAATTGTAACCAGTAAACACCCCTAGGGTACGTTAGGTTGGTATTTTTAGGTTCTTTTAGTGACCTTTGATTTCTTAGCCGTTTTTGCATAAAAAAAAACCAGAATGGTTTTTCATGCAAAAATGGCTAGCTGGAACCTTCCGAAATGGCTGGCTGGAGTCTTCCGAAAAATGACCACTTCTTGTACCTTCTCTCAAGTGACTGGCGATTGTATATGACGCCTTTCTGTTCGCATTCATATTCAGCTGAGGAATCAGATTGATTTCATTGGCTGTAGACAATAATTACCGGCTCCTTATTTAAAACCGTTATATCTGCAACAACTCTCTCTCTCTCTCTCTCTCTCTCTCTCTCTCTCTCTCTCTCTCTCTCTCTCTCTCTCTCTCTGAATTATGCACATGTATAAAACAGTAATAGCTGATGGACAATTAGGCGTATATAGGCCCAAATATATTGCAATTTAGTGAGGGTTTGGGCAGTTGGGCCTATAGAAACCCGATCATGCCTTCACTTTGCAGTGCAATAACTCCATAATAAATTCAGTGATTAACTTTATGCAAAATCCCTTTTGACTCCGGATTTATGCAAATTGGATCGACCCAAATCCAGCCGGGGAGAACGACCACATAGCTTAATGAATGACCCTTCATGGGGGCGTTTTGTGTTCGTCATTATCCACCAGTTATTCATTACGAAAGTCATTAATTAGGAAAATTAAAGTCTTAGGTTTTATATTGCTGTTGTAAACTTTTGTTTTTGTGGATGTCCCTGGGCTGAAGTGAATGACAGTTTATCTGTGAATATTAATTGTATTTTGTCATTATTGTGATAATTCTGATTATGATTATTAGTAGAATTGAGAGATGACATTTAACTGTAAATTTTAATTGTATTTTGTCATAATTATATAATTCTGATTATGATTATCACGGTAACTGAGCATTGACGTTTTAATGATAAAATATTCATGTTATTGTATCATTATAATGATAATTATTTTGATTATCAGTATAATTATTGAGCAGTTATGGATATCAGTTATCCACTGTAATTTTAGAAAGCTTTTCATGAGTAATCATCCCATGGCAACGACATATATAGTGATTTCTTCTTTAAAACGGATTTTGTCGTCACGATGTCAAAGGTCAAGATGACCTTTTCAGGTAAGGTTAGTTGACCTTAGGAGTTGTCCCTACAGGCACCTGTCACTCTCTAGAGAGAAGGAGAAAGAGAACATTACTCTCTCTCTCTCTCTCTCTCTCTCTCTCTCTCTCTCTCTCTCTCTCTCTCTCTCTCTCTCCCCCAAGTGGCGTTATAGAACAGTCTTTGCCAAATAATTTGATTTTAGTTCCTTCAAGGAATCTCACAATTTTACAGTATCGTACGACCTCTGCCCTGGGAAGGACCCACCTCCACGTTTCAAAGGATTACCCCAATCCTGAGGTTGACCAAAGTGGGTGGAAGGAAGGATTGGGACAGATTAGGATTGAGATAGATTAGTTTTAGCTGGAAGTCAAAAGCCAGCGGGCTGACAGAGAATGTGGTGTTTGGTATGTAATAAAGTTTATTTGAGAGAGAGAGAGAGAGAGAGAGAGAGAGAGAGAGAGGTCATGATGAACTAATGAGGTCACTATATTCGCAAATAACCACAATTGATTTAATTTGATAGAATGATTTGTACCCCTATATTTCTGACAAACATTCAGTGGGCGTTCCATCAGTGACATCGAGAGAGAGAATAATCATTGATCATTCATTTGAATCTGACAGAGGGTTAATACTACCGGAATACGAGTGCTTTGAAATGCGAGCAAATACAGAGTGGAATTCCATTGACTGTAAATTTGGAGGGGGTAAATATTCTCCTGGTGTTTGGTCAATGCTGTGATGTCTCCAGTGGGAATATTTAAGGATGTTAACTGTTCCATTTTGACGCATTTTTGTATTCGTTCTGACTGTATTTTTGTGGGAGTTCGTTTAGATGGAAAGAGATTTTAACCGTCTGTTGCTAGTTGTAAAGAATTTCAGGTATTTCTCTTTTAGGTCTTATTACTAAAGTGAATATGTAATGCATGTGGTTCATATGTTCTTAGCAATTGTGACTTATATATATATATACAATATATATATATATATATATATATATATATATATATATATATATATATATATATATATATATATATATATATATACATATATATATATATATATATATATATATATATATATATATATATATATATATATTTTGTGAAGGGATAAAGGAAAATATTTTCATACAAAAACGATTTCAACGTCTACTTGTAACTCTCTCTCTCTCTCTCTCTCTCTCTCTCTCTCTCTCTCTCTCTCTCTCTCTCTCTCTCTCTCTCTCTGTTGACTGTCGTCTTCTTTGGACTCCTGCTTGTTGTTATATATATATATATATATATATATATATATATATATATATATATATATATATATATATATATATATATATTATATTTATATATAATATATATATATAGGCTATATAATTCGTATCAGTGTCAGACCAGCATCTGGAAAACTCCAGTAATAATCAAACAATTGTCTTGAACACTTGAGTTTATTTTGTTCATTGAACAGTACTACATGGATTCTTTATGGGATATTGTTGTTTGTGAGTAGAATATTACGCTAATATACTTGGACAAGAATTAACCTGGTATGCCTGAAATTTCAAGAGAAAGGAGGACTCTCTCTCTCTCTCTCTCTCTCTCTCTCTCTCTCTCTCTCTCTCTCTCTCTCTCTCTCTCATTTAATGAAAATTGGGATATTTTAGGCTGTTCAGCTGATGTTTCCTGCAAATGGACATGCAGATGTGTGCTTGCGTGAGAGAGAGAGAGAGAGAGAGAGAAAGATGGGAAAATGGTAGCTTATTGAGAGAGAGAGAGAGAGAGAGAGAGAGAGAGAGAGAGAGAGAGACGAACAGTACAATCCCTGATCTGAACATTTGTTGAAACCAAACTTCACAAGCGTTGTTGTTTTCAGTGGAGGCAAAACTTGACCAAATAGACAGTCGTTTGGTTTAAAACCCTTTTTAAAACTAAATCATATATATACCTCGATAAATGATATAGTTGACAAACTTAAACAAGCAACTCAGATTGGGAAAAAAACTTAAATGGGGAAATTTTTTGTATTATTTTTGCATAAATGTAAATCTCAGACTCTGGGTCGAGTGAAGCATTATTAAGACTTTCAACCTCATCAAACTATTTTTGTCTCCCTACCAGGAAATTATGGTAATGGATGGCCCTGGCTTTTTGTTGCGTGGGGGCGGGGGCAAACTCGCCTAAATCTCGGAGTAAGGCCGTAGGTAGTAGTACTGTACTATAACTTTTTTTTTGGGGGGGGTGGAGGAAGGGAATGTACTTATGGTAATTTTGCTCTTACGCGTGCGGGTGTGCGCTTCAGAAACCTTGGTCCCGCAACTGTAACTCCTCTCTCTCTCTCTCTCTCTCTCTCTCTCTCTCTCTCTCTCTCTCTCTCTCTCTCTCTCTCTCTCTCTCTCTCTTTCGAGAGTAGGAAACTTTGATCATAAATCCAAAGGTAATTTCGGAAGCTGCATTCCTTTTTTTCTTGGTCGACTTCGTTATCTTCAAGTTCCTCCTCTTTAAGTTTATTCTTTCAACTCTCTCTTGGGCAAAGGCAGTTTCTTCCTCTGTCGGCCTCTGTACCTTAAATTGGAATAATAATTGCGTTTTGTCTTTCTGGATGAACGCAAGTTAGTTCGGAAATCAGAGCTCCCTCCCAGGGCAGTGGACTTGGTCGTGTAATGGAGGTTCTCCTATTACAGGGACTAGCATTTTGATGGAGGTCATTTTTCTTAATTTTTCATCCTTAATGTATTTGATGAAGTCAGGTGTTGGCGGTTAATGTTTTATGAGCACGGTGAACTATCATCTTTTTTTGAAAGCATTGTTTTGATATGAAAGATTTTGTATCAAACACGGAGGGAGCTTGAGAGACGGAATAGTGAAATTTTATACATGAAATGAGGGCGGTGCAACAATGATTTTATATGCACAGGAGACACAACATCTGTTGCCTAAAGAGGCTTCAACGGATGGTACGGTTTAGTCTCTTTTTCATTCTCCCAATGGTAACCTTCTGAAAACGACGCTTAGAACGAAACCTCTACCTGCAACAACCCCTTTCAATCCTTTTATTGTACGTCTGTTCATATTCTCTTTCTTCCATCTTGCTTTCCTCAAGCCTAACAATTGTTTCATAGTGCTTCAACTGCAAAAGGTTTTCCTCCTGTTACGCCTTTCAAACTATTCTTAATTTTCTTGTCACCGCTGACTGACCTCATAGTTCCCAACGCCTTTGGCCTAAATTTTATAACCCACTTCCAAAGTAGAATTTGGCTGGTCTCCTCAGTGGCATTGAAAAACAATTCAGACGTGATTAACATTTGATAATCATCTTCATTATTGCCGTGAGTTCTGTATTTTGATGAACTGCTCTTGTTAGGAAAGGAAATAGAAAGCTTTTGTTGTTGGCGCTGGACTCTGCCGCTGACATCGCCTCCTTGGGCAAAGGAAGGACAGAAATTCTCAAGATTTACTTGATAAATTTGTCGAATCTTCTGTGCCGGATATCTTTGCTACTGCTTTCTTTCCTTAGTCCCTGTCCTCCGCTCCGTGGAAATTGGACACTTTTTTATCTCACAATTTCTGAAGAATTTTGTGAGGAATGCGACTGTCGATCAAAATTCATAGGAGTAGTTGAAGGAGTTGCGAAGGAATTCCACAGTGGACATTTTGTGGTTGTCGCTAATGTTTTGGTCAGATATATTTCTCTCTCTCTCTCTCTCTCTCTCTCTCTCTCTCTCTCTCTCTCTCTCTCTCTCTCTCTCTCTCTCTCTCTCCTTGACAAATTGTTGAGGCCACCAAGTGATTACTGAGCAGTAATACAAACTGGCGTGTAGCATCTGTAATGTTTTATTTTGTGTTTTCTGAAGTTCCTTCTTAACAACAACAGTCAGGATCCAGGAATTTATTTAACCCTCCCCCCCGCCCTGCTGCTGCTGTTTAAACCTTTTTCTCAGTGGAACCTTATTATCATTGACAAAAGAGCGGAAACCCGAGACATAATATATGGTGTCACGTAAAACTACTTCATCTAATCATCTCCACATTTTGTTGTCTCTATTATGCTGTTAAAAGCGTAAAGTATCAATGAATGTATTTCTCTTATATAGCCTATATTCTAAATTACACCACCCCTCACCACCTATTCCCAGCAAAAAAAAAAAAAAAAAAAAAAAGAGCAGTTAGACGCTTAGGAAGCAAGACCTAATGGCCGTCGCCTTGAGATCCAACGGATTGTACCAGAAGACAGACCTTAATGAATTTCGAGGAAATAAGGACACAGCGTCTGGAATGCCTACGAATTTGTCTTTAATCAACGAAAGAAGAGAAGAAATTGCGACAAAGTTCTCCGTTACAGTTCCAAAAGCTCCGCAGATAAGGCTCCTATTTCAGGGCGGCCATGGCGGAAGTTGTCTTATTAACAAGCGTTTTGCTCTCCCCACGACGTTCGAGCAAATTGTCACATGGGCACCTCTCTCTCTCTCTCTCTCTCTCTCTCTCTCTCTCTCTCTCTCTCTCTCTCTCTCTCTCTCTCAGTTTGTGTTTCCTGAATGTGTTCAAGTTCATGAAGTTTCTTTTCGAGTGTCTATCCACGATTTGGTTATCGACACTGCCATCGACTGTAGACTAACTATCAGGTATCTGTGTTATTAATCTGTCAACACAGAGAGAGATAGAGAGAGAGAGAGAGAGGATAATGAAGAGTAGTTAATACGAATATGTAATTGCTGGGTTTGCGTTTACCAAACAGAACGTGTTTCTTCATTCAGTTGATGTTTTCAACAAACTCAAATTGACAAAAACCTTCAACGGGATCAAGTTTCTTTTCCTCTTTTGTTTTTGCACTTTTGTTTTTGCACAAATCTTAGACACTGGGTCGAGGGAAACATCGTGACCTTCAACCACAGAAACTATTTCTGTCTCCTGCAGAGAGCCCGACAGGCACGCCGGAAATTATGGCAATAGATGATAAATTTTTTTTGGGGGGAGGGGAGGGAGTGCAAACTCTCCTATATCTCAGAGCGAGGCCGTAGGTAGTAGCAATAGATTTGGGTACTTTTAGAG
This sequence comes from Macrobrachium rosenbergii, assembly GCF_040412425.1. Taxonomy (NCBI): domain Eukaryota; kingdom Metazoa; phylum Arthropoda; class Malacostraca; order Decapoda; family Palaemonidae; genus Macrobrachium; species Macrobrachium rosenbergii. The sequence continues at coordinate 26,860,545 of NC_089785.1, read as the reverse complement.
GAAAAGAAGGGATGTGCTTATGGTAATTTTGCTCTTACGCGTGCGCGTGTGCTCACTGAGATGCGTATTCTGGTTATTTATGCTGTGGGATTGGCTAACTCTCATTCAGTGGCTCTCAGAAGGGAAACCTTGGGCTCCCAACTGTAACTCTCTCTCTCTCTCTCTCTCTCTCTCTCTCTCTCTCTCTCTCTCTCTCTCTCTCTCTCTCTTGATTTCTTTTTATCTTTTTAAACCCTCTTCTCTTTCTCCTTTTGGTATTTAATTCCTTCATATTCTGTGAATGAATACTGATAGAAAGACTGGTCGCGAAATATTTTTTTATTATCTCTAAATGTTGCAGTGTAATATATCTATAGTTTTGGAGAAATCATTATTTATATATATATATATATATATATATATATATATATATATATATATATATATACATATATATACATATATATAATCAGAAAGCTACAAACGTCCTTTAATATCCAATTCACTCTACCTCGGAAGTAATATATTTTCATATATGTTACCGAAGGGGAATTTTCTAGTTGATAATAAGTCCACAGTCCCGTGGGGTCGAACCAGCGACGGACGAGGAATCAGGACTACAGTGACACACTAACCAGTCGGCCGCAAGAGAGGTATAAGTGAATACCATCTCCCATCAACCCACCCGTCGAACTCAGGTGTTTTGCGTTTGGAGACGATATCCACCCACCTCTGCCATGTTGACCGTGTAGTGCATTTGTCGCACGTAGCCATATTATGACTATTTATCACATCACCGTGATTCATATACAATCAGAAAGCTACAAACGTCCTTTAATATCCAATTCACTCTACCTCGGAAGTAATATATTTTCATATATGTTACCGAAGGGGAATTTTCTAGTTGATAATAAGTCCACCGTCCCGTAGGGTCGAACCAGCGACGGACGAGGAATCAGGACTACAGTGACACACTAACCAGTCGGCCACAAGAGAGGTATAAGTGAATACCATCTCCCATCAACCCACCCGTCGAACTCAGGTGTTTTGCGTTTGGAGACGATATCCACCCACCTCTGCCATGTTGACCGTGTAGTGCGTTTGTCGCACGTAGCCATATTATGACTATTTATCACATCACCGTGATTCATATACAATCAGAAAGCTACAAACGTCCTTTAATATCCAATTCACTCTACCTCGGAAGTAATATATTTTCATATATGTTACCGAAGGGGAATTTTCTAGTTGATAATAAGTCCAAAGTCCCGTGGGGTCGAACCAGCGACGGACGAGGAATCAGGACTACAGTGACACACTAACCAGTCGGCCACAAGAGAGGTATAAGTGAATACCATCTCCCATCAACCCACCCGTCGAACTCAGGTCTTTTGCGTTTGGAGACGATATCCACCCACCTCTGCCATGTTGACCGTGTAGTGCGTTTGTCGCACGTAGCCATATTATGACTATTTATCACATCACCGTGATTCATATACAATCAGAAAGCTACAAACGTCCTTTAATATCCAATTCACTCTACCTCGAAGTAATATATTTTCATATATGTTACCGAAGGGGAATTTTCTAGTTGATAATAAGTCCACCGTCCCGTGGGGTCGAACCAGCGACGGACGAGGAATCAGGACTACAGTGACACACTAACCAGTCGGCCACAAGAGAGGTATAAGTGAATACCATCTCCCATCAACCCACCCGTCGAACTCAGGTCTTTTGCGTTTGGAGACGATCTCCACCCACCTCTGCCATGTTGACCGTGTAGTGCGTTTGTCGCACGTAGCCATATTATGACTATTTATCACATCACCGTGATTCATATACAATCAGAAAGCTACAAACGTCCTTTAATATCCAATTCACTCTACCTCGGAAGTAATATATTTTCATATATGTTACCGAAGGGGAATTTTCTAGTTGATAATAAGTCCACCGTCCCGTGGGGTCGAACCAGCGACGGACGAGGAATCAGGACTACAGTGACACACTAACCAGTCGGCCACAAGAGAGGTATAAGTGAATACCATCTCCCATCAACCCACCCGTCAAACTCAGGTGTTTTGCGTTTGGAGACGATATCCACCCACCTCTGCCATGTTGACCGTGTAGTGCGTTTGTCGCACGTAGCCATATTATGACTATTTATCACATCACCGTGATTCATATACAATCAGAAAGCTACAAACGTCCTTTAATATCCAATTCACTCTACCTTGGAAGTAATATATTTTCATATATGTTACCGAAGGAATTTTCTAGTTGATAATAAGTCCACCGTCCCGTGGGGTCGAACCAGCGACGGACGAGGAATCAGGACTACAGTGACACACTAACCAGTCGGCCACAAGAGAGGTATAAGTGAATACCATCTCCCATCAACCCACCCGTCGAACTCAGGTGTTTTGCGTTTGGAAACGATATCCACCCACCTCTGCCATGTTGACCGTGTAGTGCGTTTGTCGCACGTAGCCATATTATGACTATTTATCACATCACCGTGATTCATATACAATCAGAAAGCTACAAACGTCCTTTAATATCCAATTCACTCTACCTTGGAAGTAATATATTTTCATATATGTTACCGAAGGGAATTTTCTAGTTGATAATAAGTCCACCGTCCCGTGGGGTCGAACCAGCGACGGACGAGGAATCAGGACTACAGTGACACACTAACCAGTCGGCCACAAGAGAGGTATAAGTGAATACCATCTCCCATCAACCCACCCGTCGAACTCAGGTGTTTTGCGTTTGGAGACGATATCCACCCACCTCTGCCATGTTGACCGTGTAGTGCGTTTTGTCGCACGTAGCCATATTATGACTATTTATCACATCACCGTGATTCATATACAATCAGAAAGCTACAAACGTCCTTTAATATCCAATTCACTCTACCTCGGAAGTAATATATTTTCATATATGTTACCGAAGGGGAATTTTCTAGTTGATAATAAGTCCACCGTCCCGTGGGGTCGAACCACATCTCCAAACGCAAAACACCTGAGTTCGACGGGTGGGTTGATGGGAGATGGTATTCACTTATACCTCTCTTGTGGCCGACTGGTTAGTGTGTCACTGTAGTCCTGATTCCTCGTCCGTCGCTGGTTCGACCCTACGGGACGGTGGACTTATTATCAACTAGAAAATTCCCTTCGGTAACATATATGAAAATATATTACTTCGAGGTAGAGTGAATTGATATTAAAGGACGTTTGTAGCTTTCTGATTGTATATGAATCACGGTGATGTGATAAATAGTCATAATATGGCTACGTGCGACAAACGCACTACACGGTCAACATGGCAGAGGTGGGTGGATATCGTCTCCAAACGCAAAACACCTGAGTTTGTAAAGGTGTCAAAGAAACGAGCAGGTAAAGGTTACTGCTGGTTTATTACAGATCCAGGCGGCTTATATTGCGGCCGACTGACGCCGGGCCGTGAGAGACAATGGAATTGACTGTGACCTGAGGTCGAAACAATAAACAATAATATACAGTGAACGAGTACGAATTACAATACGAAACATACAGAGACACAATATAGATACAGTCTTGATGCCTGTGAATGAAGAAACATGTGATACACAATGTGTGACATTCGTATAAATACCATAAAGTAAAAATGATAAAAATGCGTGACCTGGCACGTTTTAGGCGTGACTAATTTAGCTTGAAGAAAACGGGAAGTCACCAAAGAAAACAAGCTCAGCGGAGACTTAATTAATGGCGCCGCCGAAACACTATCCTGGCGCCGAATTGGTGACTTTACAAATACTCCCCCCCCAAGACGAGGGACGCGTCTGATTAATCCCTGTACCTGGTGGGACGCTGAAGGGTGCCGCGGCTCCTTGAGGATAACTGAGGGGCCTCCTGCCTGTGAGGCTGCTGTTTGGGCGGTCCCTTCCTGAAGCGGCGCGCCTGCGGTGGTGAGGGCGTGCTGGAGTGCGTTTGGGCGGAAGGGGTGCTGCGACGCTGCGGGCCTCCGACAGGAAGGCGGGCTTTAGCCGGTCTATGGAAACCCAGTCGTTCCTGCCTGGAAGTGCCAGCCGAACGCCTTGCTGTTCCGTTCCAGCACGCGGAAGGGTCCCCTGTAGGGCTTAGTTAGTGGTGGACGGACGGCGTCGACTCTGACGAAGACGTGGGTGGCGGATGACAGCTGTGGCGGCACGAAGGTGGTTGCTCTGTCTATGTATGAGCGCCTGCAAGGCGAACTTGCCGCCACGCCGCGGAGCCTCTGCAGAGATGGGGAGTGGCGATCATCCGTCACGAGCTCTCCCGGCACCACGAGGGTTCCCCATAGGTTTGTTCAGCTGCGGATGGGGTGCCGTCGGCTCTGGGGCGGTCCTCAACCCGAGGAGGACCCACGGCAGCTGATGTTTCCAGTCCTCGGCGGTGCAGCGGGCCATGAGGGATGATTTTGGGACCTGTGGAATCGTTCGACCAGGCCGTTGGCCGCTGGGTTGTATGCTGTGGTGGTGTGGTGCGTGGTTCCCAGCAGTTGAGCCAGGGCAGACCACAGCTCGGAGAGGAAGGCGGGGCCCTGTCGGTTGTGATGTGGTCCGGGACGCCGGGCGGCTAACCCAGCTGGAGAGCAGGGCCTCGGCGCACGCGCTGGCGGTGGCTTCTTGCATGGGCGTGGCCGGGCCACCTCGTTGAACGGTCTACCACCGTGAGGAGGTATCTGGATCCGCCTGATGGGGAAGGGGCCCGACGACGTCGATGTGGATGTGGCCGAAGCGGCGCCCTGGTTGTGGGAACTCGCCTACCCCCGACTGCGTGTGACGACCCACTTTACTGGTCTGGCACTGCAGGCACTGTTTTGCCCAGGCTGTGGCGTCCTTTTGCACCCCGTGCCAGACGAACTTTTTTGAAAGCAGTTTGGCCGTGGTCCTGCCGGAGGGGTGTGAGAGGCCGTGGATGATGTCAAATACCTGGCGGGCGTGAGGCTGGAACCAAAGGGCGGGCTGGCCTGTGCTGATGTCACAGAGCAGGCTGGGACCTCCGGGGGGGTCACGTCCCGCCACTTGAGGGATGTGATGGCGGTGCGGTATGCTGGGGTTTCTGGGTCGGCGGCCTGTTCTCTGGCAAGGTCCTGGTAGTCTACACCAAGCTGCACTGCGTTCAACTCGACTCTGGAGAGGGCGTCTGCTACGGGATTTTTCTTGCCGGGGAGGTACCTGACGGAACAGGTAAATTCGGCTATGGCTGAGAGGTGGCGCTGCTGTCTGGAAGACCATGCGTCCCCTTGCTTCGTGAAAGCGTGAACCAGTGGCTGGTGGTCTGTGAAGATTGTGAAGGGCGTCCCCTCCAGGAGGAACTTGAAGTGCCGAACTGCGCTGGTACATCGCGCAGAGTTCCCTGTCGAAGGTGCTGTATCGGGACTCTGCGGGATTGAACTTCTTGCTGAAGAAGGCGATGGGCTGGGGGGCGCCGTTGATAATTTGCTCCAGAACAGCACCGCAGGCAACGTTACTGGCGTCTGTCGTCAGCTGGAGGGGAGCCTTGGGATCCTGGTGTGCCAAGGCGGTTGCCTTGGTGAGGGCGGCCTTCGTCCGGGAAAAGGCCTGCTGCTGGCTGGGTCCCCAAGACAGGGACTTGGTTGACCTCTTAGGACTTCCGTCAGGGGGCCGTGGTGTGCGCGATCCCGGGGATGAAGCGCCTGTAGAAGTTGACCATCCCAAGGAACTCCTGGACGGCCTTGATGGAGGTGGGTGTCGGGAACTTTGCTACGGCTGCCACCTTCGATGTAAGAGGGCGGACGCCTGTCGGAGATACCTCGTGACCCAGGAACTCTGCTTTTGGACGCCGAATGTACACTTGTCAAAACGGACGACGAGGCCGTTTTCTTGGAGGCGCTGGAGGACTGCTTTGATGTGCCTCTGGTGTTCGCTGTGAGACCTGGAAAATATGAGAATGTCGTCGACGTAGCAGACGCAGAATTTTAGGTCCCCAGGATGCTGTCCATGAGCCGCTGGAAGGTGGCCCCGCGTTCCTCAGCCCGAAAGGTGGAGAAGAAGCGAACACATAGGACCCGAAGGGCGTGATGATGGCTGTCTTTGGTATGTCCTCTGGCGCAACAGGTACCTGAAAATAAGATTTAGGAAGGTCCAATTTAGTGAATATTTTGGCCCCGTGAAAGGAGGCCGTAAGGTCTTGCATATTGGGCAGAGGGTAGTGGTCGGGCTCCGTTGCAATGTTGAGCCGTCTGTAGTCGCCGCAGGGTCTCCAGGAGCCGTCCGGTTTCTGCACCATGTGGAGGGGGAGGCCCATGGACTGGAGGCTTTCCTGCAGATGCCCATCCGTTCCATCTCCGCGAATGCTTTTTCGCCTCCTGCAGGCGCTGAGGGGGAAGCCTGCGGAACTTCGCATGTGTCGGGGCCCTTTAGTTACTATATGGTGGTATATGCCGTGCTTGGCTGGGGCCCCGGGGACTTGGCGAAGCTCGGGCTTAAACACCTCGGGGAACTCCGACAGAAGGTGTGCGTACTGGTGGGGGGCGACGGCGCTGATGGTGGGTCTGGGTCCCGCCGTTAACGGGAGAGATCGGCAGGAGTCGGGATCGAGGAGGCGCTTGCGCCCCACGTCGACTAGCAGGCCGAAGTGCGCCAGAAAATCGGCCCCCAGGAGTGGGGTTCCTACGTTGGCGGCCGTCAGGAAGGCGGCCGGGTCTGGTGTCTGGTTGCGGTCCTCTCTGGATGCTGGGAAGACCGACTTGAAGGCTCCTGCGTCGACCAGCATCATCCTGCCGGAGACGGTGTCGCGGACGTAGAAACCTACTGTTTTTGAGGCCCTGGGTTCTTCGGCTGCCATGGCGGCCTGTCCTGCTGGCCGCCGCCACCCCCGTTTTTTGAACGGTTGAACGAGCAGGGCGGCAGGCAGTTTCGGGCGTCTTTTCCGAACCACTTGTGATAGCGACAGAAGCCCGGGGACCACCGTCTACTGTGGTTCGGTGGACGTTTGTTGGCGATGGCGTTGACGGGCTGCTCTCCACGTCCTCTTCAGGCTGGGCGGAGCTGACCGGCTGAGTGGCCGGTTTTAGCCGCTGTGAAGCCTTGACGGAGTCTGTGAGGTGTTGTGCCGCCTCTGAGGTCCTCGACAGGCATGGTGTAGGGGTGAGCGATCTGGTTGCGTACTTCCGGGAGGAGTTGGCGAAGAGAAAATTTCCCGTCGAAGCTTATCTCCTGCCGCTTGTTCGTGTCACCCGAGACTGGTGTTGACAGGAGATCTACGACCATGCCCCAAGCGTCTCTTGGATCGAGGTCGTGGCGTGGGTTATTGGCAAGGTCGATAGCACGGGCGGCCCGCCGGCGATGGGCAGGGAGCAAGCTTCGAGGAGGAACTTTTTGTAGTGCTGTATGTGAGGGTGAGTGTTTCGGTACCGCGAGATGAATTTGTTGTACACGTCCTCCGGAAGGGCGTTGAGCACTGTGTCGGCCTGTAGGATTTCGTCCGTGAGGTCCGCGATTCTGAAGTGGCTCTCCACCCTGCGCAGCCATCTCGATGGGTTGCCCTGCGAACGGGCGGCAGCTTTAGGGTGAGGGCGGCCCGCGATTGTGTTGCCCGGCCGTCGTGTGTTCGGGCGCTGGTGTGGAGTTGCGGGAGGGCCTCGATGCGGGGGCGGGCGCGGCTGCGATGGGGAGGTAGGTAAACCTCGGAGTCCGCGGGGTCCGTTTAACTGCATGAAGGAGGGGATATCCGCGTCCATGCTCGCTCCTTTGACCCCCTTACTGGAGTAGGATACTCGCGTCAGTACGCACTTTCGTGCGCCGTGTGGTTCCGCTAGTGACGCTGATGGGGTACGCCGACGAGAGTCAGCACGCTCAAACGCTGGTTACAGCGCCGTGTTTAGGCCGCTAAGAGCGTTTTTTGGAGAAACCCTGGAGCCAAGACTGAGTCGCCGTGTGAGTCCGCTAATGGCTCCGGGGATACTCGGGGTCACCACTGTAAAGGTGTCAAAGAAACGAGCAGGTAAAGGTTACTGCTGGTTTATTACAGATCCAGGCGGCTTATATTGCGGCCGACTGACGCCGGGCCGTGAGAGACAATGGAATTGACTGTGACCTGAGGTCGAAACAATAAACAATAATATACAGTGAACGAGTACGAATTACAATACGAAACATACAGAGACACAATATAGATACAGTCTTGATGCCTGTGAATGAAGAAACATGTGATACACAATGTGTGACATTCGTATAAATACCATAAAGTAAAAATGATAAAAATGCGTGACCTGGCACGTTTTAGGCGTGACTAATTTAGCTTGAAGAAAACGGGAAGTCACCAAAGAAAACAAGCTCAGCGGAGACTTAATTAATGGCGCCGCCGAAACACTATCCTGGCGCCGAATTGGTGACTTTACAAGTTCGACGGGTGGGTTGATGGGAGATGGTATTCACTTATACCTCTCTTGTGGCCGACTGGTTAGTGTGTCACTGTAGTCCTGATTCCTCGTCCGTCGCTGGTTCGACCCCACGGGACGGTGGACTTATTATCAACTAGAAAATTCCCTTCGGTAACATATATGAAAATATATTACTTCGAGGTAGAGTGAATTGGATATTAAAGGACGTTTGTAGCTTTCTGATTGTATATGAATCACGGTGATGTGATAAATAGTCATAATATGGCTACGTGCGACAAACGCACTACACGGTCAACATGGCAGAGGTGGGTGGATATCGTCTCCAAACGCAAAAAGACCTGAGTTCGACGGGTGGGTTGATGGGAGATGGTATTCACTTATACCTCTCTTGTGGCCGACTGGTTAGTGTGTCACTGTAGTCCTGATTCCTCGTCCGTCGCTGGTTCGACCCCACGGGACGGTGGACTTATTATCAACTAGAAAATTCCCCTTCGGTAACATATATGAAAATATATTACTTCCGAGGAAGAGTGAATTGGATATTAAAGGACGTTTGTAGCTTTCTGATTGTATATGAATCACGGTGATGTGATAAATAGTCATAATATGGCTACGTGCGACAAACGCACTACACGGTCAACATGGCAGAGGTGGGTGGATATCGTCTCCAAACGCAAAAGACCTGAGTTCGACGGGTGGGTTGATGGGAGATGGTATTCACTTATACCTCTCTTGTGGCCAACTGGTTAGTGTGTCACTGTAGTCCTGATTCCTCGTCCGTCGCTGGTTCGACCCCACGGGACGGTGGACTTATTATCAACTAGAAAATTCCCCTTCGGTAACATATATGAAAATATATTACTTCTGAGGTAGAGTGAATTGGATATTAAAGGACGTTTGTAGCTTTCTGATTGTATATGAATCACGGTGATGTGATAAATAGTCATAATATGGCTACGTGCGACAAACGCACTACACGGTCAACATGGCAGAGGTGGGTGGATATCTTCTCCAAATGCAAAACACCTGTGTTCGACGGGTGGGTTGATGGGAGATGGTATTCACTTATACCTCTCTTGTGGCCGACTGGTTAGTGTGTCACTGTAGTCCTGATTCCTCGTCCGTCGCTGGTTCGACCCCACGGGACGGTGGACTTATTATCAACTAGAAAATTCCCCTTCGGTAACATATGAAAATATATTACTTCCGAGGTAGAGTGAATTGGATATTAAAGGACGTTTGTAGCTTTCTGATTGTATATGAATCACGGTGATGTGATAAATAGTCATAATATGGCTACGTGCGACAAAACGCACTACACGGTCAACATGGCAGAGGTGGGTGGATATCGTCTCCAAACGCAAAAGACCTGAGTTCGACGGGTGGGTTGATGGGAGATGGTATTCACTTATACCTCTCTTGTGGCCGACTGGTTAGTGTGTCACTGTAGTCCTGATTCCTCGTCCGTCGCTGGTTCGACCCCACGGGACGGTGGACTTATTATCAACTAGAAAATTCCCCTTCGGTAACATATATGAAAATATATTACTTCCGAGGTAGAGTGAATTGGATATTAAAGGACGTTTGTAGCTTTCTGATTGTATATGAATCACGGTGATGTGATAAATAGTCATAATATGGCTACGTGCGACAAACGCACTACACGGTCAACATGGCAGAGGTGGGTGGATATCGTCTCCAAACGCAAAAGACCTGAGTTCGACGGGTGGGTTGATGGGAGATGGTATTCACTTATACCTCTCTTGTGGCCGACTGGTTAGTGTGTCACTGTAGTCCTGATTCCTCGTCCGTCGCTGGTTCGACCCCACGGGACGGTGGACTTATTATCAACTAGAAAATTCCTTCGGTAACATATATGAAAATATATTACTTCCGAGTAGTAGAGTGAATTGGATATTAAAGGACGTTTGTAGCTTTCTGATTGTATATGAATCACGGTGATGTGATAAATAGTCATAATATGGCTACGTGCGACAAACGCACTACACGGTCAACATGGCAGAGGTGGGTGGATATCGTCTCCAAACGCAAAAGACCTGAGTTCGACGGGTGGGTTGATGGGAGATGGTATTCACTTATACCTCTCTTGTGGCCGACTGGTTAGTGTGTCACTGTAGTCCTGATTCCTCGTCCGTCGCTGGTTCGACCCCACGGGACGGTGGACTTATTATCAACTAGAAAATTCCCCTTCGGTAACATATATGAAAATATATTACTTCCGAGGTAGAGTGAATTGGATATTAAAGGACGTTTGTAGCTTTCTGATTGTATATGAATCACGGTGATGTGATAAATAGTCATAATATGGCTACGTGCGACAAACGCACTACACGGTCAACATGGCAGAGGTGGGTGGATATCGTCTCCAAACGCAAAACACCTGAGTTCGACGGGTGGGTTGATGGGAGATGGTATTCACTTATACCTCTCTTGTGGCCGACTGGTTAGTGTGTCACTGTAGTCCTGATTCCTCGTCCGTCGCTGGTTCGACCCCACGGGACGGTGGACTTATTATCAACTAGAAAATTCCCCTTCGGTAACATATATGAAAATATATTACTTCCGAGGTAGAGTGAATTGGATATTAAAGGACGTTTGTAGCTTTCTGATTGTATATGAATCACGGTGATGTGATAAATAGTCATAATATGGCTACGTCGACAAACGCACTACACGGTCAACATGGCAGAGGTGGGTGGATATCGTCTCCAAACGCAAAACACCTGAGTTCGACGGGTGGGTTGATGGGAGATGGTATTCACTTATACCTCTTTGTGGCCGACTGGTTAGTGTGTCACTGTAGTCCTGATTCCTCGTCCGTCGCTGGTTCGACCCCACGGGACGGTGGACTTATTATCAACTAGAAAATTCCCCTTCGGTAACATATATGAAAATATATTACTTCCGAGGTAGAGTGAATTGGATATTAAAGGACGTTTGTAGCTTTCTGATTGTATATGAATCACGGTGATGTGATAAATAGTCATAATATGGCTACGTCGACAAACGCACTACGGTCAACATGGCAGAGGTGGGTGGATATCGTCTCCAAACGCAAAAGACCTGAGTTCGACGGGTGGGTTGATGGGAGATGGTATTCACTTATACCTCTCTTGTGGCCGACTGGTTAGTGTCACTGTAGTCCTGATTCCTCGTCCGTCGCTGGTTCGACCCACGGGACGGTGGACTTATTATCAACTAGAAAATTCCCCTTCGGTAACATATATGAAAATATATTACTTCCGAGGAAGAGTGAATTGGATATTAAAGGACGTTTGTAGCTTTCTGATTGTATATGAATCACGGTGATGTGATAAATAGTCATAATATGGCTACGTGCGACAAACGCACTACACGGTCAACATGGCAGAGGTGGGTGGATATCGTCTCCAAACGCAAAACACCTGAGTTCGACGGGTGGGTTGATGGGAGATGGTATTCACTTATACCTCTCTTGTGGCCAACTGGTTAGTGTGTCACTGTAGTCCTGATTCCTCGTCCGTCGCTGGTTCGATCCCACGGGACGGTGGACTTATTATCAACTTAAAAATTCCCCTTCGGTAACATATATGAAAATATATTACTTCTGAGGTAGAGTGAATTGGATATTAAAGGACGTTTGTAGCTTTCTGATTGTATATGAATCACGGTGATGTGATAAATAGTCATAATATGGCTCGTGCGACAAACGACTACACGGTCAACATGGCAGAGGTGGGTGGATATCTTCTCCAAATGCAAAACACCTGTGTTCGACGGGTGGGTTGATGGGAGATGGTATTCACTTATACCTCTCTTGTGGCCGACTGGTTAGTGTGTCACTGTAGTCCTGATTCCTCGTCCGTCGCTGGTTCGACCCCACGGGACGGTGGACTTATTATCAACTAGAAAATTCCCCTTCGGTAACATATATGAAAATATATTACTTCGAGGTAGAGTGAATTGGATATTAAAGGACGTTTGTAGCTTTCTGATTGTATATGAATCACGGTGATGTGATAAATAGTCATAATATGGCTACGTCACGACAAACGCACTACACGGTCAACATGGCAGAGGTGGGTGGATATCGTCTCCAAACGCAAAAAGACCTGAGTTCGACGGGTGGGTTGATTGGAGATGGTATTCACTTATACCTCTCTTGTGGCCGACTGGTTAGTGTGTCACTGTAGTCCTGATTCCTCGTCCGTCGCTGGTTCGACCCCACGGGACGGTGGACTTATTATCAACTAGAAAATTCCCCTTCGGTAACATATATGAAAATATATTACTTCCGAGGTAGAGTGAATTGGATATTAAAGGACGTTTGTAGCTTTCTGATTGTATATGAATCACGGTGATGTGATAAATAGTCATAATATGGCTACGTGCGACAAACGCACTACACGGTCAACATGGCAGAGGTGGGTGGATATCGTCTCCAAACGCAAAAGACCTGAGTTCGACGGGTGGGTTGATGGGAGATGGTATTCACTTATACCTCTCTTGTGGCCGACTGGTTAGTGTGTCACTGTAGTCCTGATTCCTCGTCCGTCGCTGGTTCGACCCCACGGGACGGTGGACTTATTATCAACTAGAAAATTCCCCTTCGGTAACATATATGAAAATATATTACTTCCGAGGTAGAGTGAATTGGATATTAAAGGACGTTTGTAGCTTTCTGATTGTATATGAATCACGGTGATGTGATAAATAGTCATAATATGGCTACGTGCGACAAACGCACTACACGGTCAACATGGCAGAGGTGGGTGGATATCGTCTCCAAACGCAAAAAGACCTGAGTTCGACGGGTGGGTTGATGGGAGATGGTATTCACTTATACCTCTCTTGTGGCCGACTGGTTAGTGTGTCACTGTAGTCCTGATTCCTCGTCCGTCGCTGGTTCGACCCCACGGGACGGTGGACTTATTATCAACTAGAAAATTCCCCTTCGGTAACATATATGAAAATATATTACTTCCGAGGTAGAGTGAATTGGATATTAAAGGACGTTTGTAGCTTTCTGATTGTATATGAATCACGGTGATGTGATAAATAGTCATAATATGGCTACGCTCGTGCGACAAACGCACTACACGGTCAACATGGCAGAGGTGGGTGGATATCGTCTCCAAACGCAAAACACCTGAGTTCGACGGGTGGGTTGATGGGAGATGGTATTCACTTATACCTCTCTTGTGGCCGACTGGTTAGTGTGTCACTGTAGTCCTGATTCCTCGTCCGTCGCTGGTTCGACCCCACGGGACGGTGGACTTATTATCAACTAGAAAATTCCCTTCGGTAACATATATGAAAATATATTACTTCCGAGGTAGAGTGAATTGGATATTAAAGGACGTTTGTAGCTTTCTGATTGTATATGAATCACGGTGATGTGATAAATAGTCATAATATGGCTCGTGCGACAAACGCACTACACGGTCAACATGGCAGAGGTGGTGGATATCGTCTCCAAACGCAAAAGACCTGAGTTCGACGGGTGGGTTGATGGGAGATGGTATTCACTTATACCTCTCTTGTGGCCGACTGGTTAGTGTGTCACTGTAGTCCTGATTCCTCGTCCGTCGCTGGTTCGACCCCACGATACGGTGGACTTATTATCAACTAGAAAATTCCCCTTCGGTAACATATATGAAAAATATTACTTCCGAGGTAGAGTGAATTGGATATTAAAGGACGTTTGTAGCTTTCTGATTGTATATGAATCACGGTGATGTGATAAATAGTCATAATATGGCTACGTGCGACAAACGCACTACACGGTCAACATGGCAGAGGTGGGTGGATATCGCCTCCAAACGCAAAAACACCTGAGTTCGACGGGTGGGTTGATGGGAGATGGTATTCACTTATACCTCTCTTGGCCGACTGGTTAGTGTGTCACTGTAGTCCTGATTCCTCGTCCGTCGCTGGTTCGACCCCACGGGACGGTGGACTTATTATCAACTAGAAATATGAAAATATATTACTTCCAGGGTAGAGTGAATTGATATTAAAGGACGTTTGTAGCTTTCTGATTGTATATGAATCACGGTGATGTGATAAATAGTCATAATATGGCTACGTGCGACAAACGCACTACACGGTCAACATGGCAGAGGTGGGTGGATATCGTCTCAAACGCAAAACACCTGAGTTCGACGGGTGGGTTGATGGGAGATGGTATTCACTTATACCTCTCTTGTGGCCGACTGGTTAGTGTTACTGTAGTCCTGATTCCTCGTCCGTCGCTGGTTCGACCCCACGGGACGGTGGACTTATTATCAACTAAAAATTCCTTCGGTAACATATATGAAAATATATTACTTCCGAGGTAGAGTGAATTGATATTAAAGGACGTTTGTAGCTTTCTGATTGTATATGAATCACGGTGATGTGATAAATAGTCATATATATATATATATATATATATATATATATATATATATATATATATATATATATATATATAT
>NC_089785.1:26788565-26845199 GCF_040412425.1 Macrobrachium rosenbergii | reverse complement strand
CCCACTTGTTTTAACCTTTTATTTGACTTTCATTCCCGCTTCCTTTTGTCAGTCTACCTGTCTTCAACTGTTACTTCTTAGTGCAGCTGTCGAGTTTTCTTCCAGTTCCACCTTTAGATCCTTGTCCTTCCTCTCCTTTATTTTCTGGGTCTCTCTACCTCGCTGTCCAACCACTCTAACTCCCTCTCTCGACTGTCTTAAGTACTGTATGGCCTAAAGTGCCCTTCAGTGCTTGGCTTGACAGCCTAAGCTTCATAAAATCAAACCAAAATAAACTTATGAACAAGTTTGAACTCTATCGTTCTTCGAAGTAGAATCTTGTGGTTTCAGTGAAGGTATGACATGACATACGTCAACCCTTTTGACGTGAAACAGAACATTATAATGACCTTGATTCTGTAGAAGCTACAGTAGCCTCTGTAAGGTACAGTAGTATCACTGGAGTGATGTAAATGTCGATGGTTTGAAAGGGAATTCAGTACTGGAAGGAAGGAAGGATTGTTCCTCTTGGAAGTCGGTCTGAAGAATAAAATTGCAGTTTAAGAAGGACGTCTTTTAAACATTCTTTTGCTAAGATTGGAGGAAAGAAT
This sequence comes from Macrobrachium rosenbergii, assembly GCF_040412425.1. Lineage (NCBI taxonomy): Eukaryota > Metazoa > Arthropoda > Malacostraca > Decapoda > Palaemonidae > Macrobrachium > Macrobrachium rosenbergii. The sequence continues at coordinate 26,844,609 of NC_089785.1, read as the reverse complement.
TTTCGTGAGGTGTTCTTTCTGAGAGAGAGAGAGAGGACAGAAGCTTTAGAAATTCTCCTCCAGAGGGCAAGGCGCCGAGGGGCAGAGGAAGAAGAAAGTTCTCTGGTATTTGATTAAACAAACTTTTGAAATTTGATAACTGATGGAAAGAGTGAAGGGGCCGAGATGACTTGAGGCGGAATTATTGTTAGCTTTGATCTCTCTCTTCTCTCTCTCTCTCTCTCTCTCTCTCTCTCTCTCTCTCTCTCTCTCTCTCTCTCTCTCTCAAAAAGTTGCATTGTATGCAGACGAGAAAAAGTTATCTCTCTCTCTCTCTCTCTAACATATATACATATATATATATATATATATATATATATATATATATATATATATATATATATATATATATATATATATATATATATATATATATACACACACATGCCACACACCGCAGTACATACAATAAAGTTCGACGTGCTGCTGATGAGTCTTGAGTGATAATCAATATCGTAGAAGTTATGTTGTATTTGGGGTTCATCCAAAACTCGACAGTTTAAGTATGAATGAGACAGTGACTGTTATGTTGTCATTGTATCTAGGGGCACCCCGCCCCCCAAAGAAAATTGATTAATGTAGAATAAAAAAAAGCATAATTTTTAAGCCCATCATTTAATTGCTCACTGTTTTTAATCACTGGAAGCTACGAATTTTATCCGCTTGATTGTTTATTGTTCATCAAAGTTCCCTAGAAGATTTGATTTATTTTCAAATTACTCGAAAACAACTAAAAAATGAAATCTCGATTGATCTTCAAATTCGTGAAAGAAAGTAAAGTGTGAAAGTCATTCCTGAGAACAATTACTTTGATTCATTTGTAAGTCCCAAGGTCGGAAGGACACAAGTTATCAATAGGTATGTTTTTTGTGTCTAATTTTCTCCACAACAAATAGTCTTTATATTTGTAGGAAATATTTTGGAATAGAGCAGTGCGTTCATTTAGCAGACACTTTGATGTTTTGGCCACTAAGTCCGCAAAGTAGCAGAGCCTGCACTTGGATATTTTCTTGATGTGTCACAGCTAACAGCCATTTCACGCAGTTCTGACCTAAACTAAATTCTACTTTACACTTAATATTGAATGTAAGTGATATAATAAAAAAACGTCTAAAATGGCAGCATAGGGAAAAATAACCATGATTTGGTATGTGGTAAGCACAGAAGTCTGATAACTTGAGGCCCATTAATTGAGGTGATACTACCCCAGCTGCTGTTCAAATGACGCTGCAATAAACAAAATGAAATTAAAAATAAACTTATTGTTGAAGGCAAATAAGTTTTCTGCTGAGAGCAACGTTCAGTAAGAATAAAGATTTAAACAAATATAAAAAGTAAACATAAACTTATTGTTGAAGGCAAATAAGTGTTTGGTTAACAATAACTTTTAATAAAAATAAAAAAATTCTATTTCCATGACGAGGAGCAGGGAAGGAGGAAGAGGGTTGAGGTGTTAGGTGGCGTCTCTGTTGAAAGGGTTGAGGAAGGAGAGAGAGAGAGAGAGACCAACCGGATTGGGATTTAAATCCCCGGAAAAAGGATTAGATGCTCCTCCTTGGATTCAAATCGTATTTCCGAAAATGATTCTTGGTGCCGTTCCTTTCGGCTGATTTCCTCCAGAGCCGATTTGCTCTCCCCAGGGTGAAAGAGAGAGAGAGAGAGAAGAGGAATGAAAATTTTCCTTGTCTTCTTAAGATTTAATTTTTGAAGAGAGAGAGAAAAACTTTCTCCTTGTCCGCATAAGATTTAGTTTTTAGTAAATGGTATTGCTGTTCGTGCGTTTGCAAAGAGACAGAGAAAGCTCACAAAGCGACAGAAAATAACTGAAAGTTTTTCAGAGGGCAAATAACTTCTGAGCAGTGCCTCTGGTGGGCGTTCATTCTTAGTTGACATCGACACAATAAAATTCTGTTGTCTTTTGTAATTAGTATTGCTGTTCACGTTGTCAGAAGAGGGGAACTCAAACCTCTCAAAATCGCAGAGGAATCTGGAGAGGTTTTCAGAGGGTAAATAAAGGACCTACTTACTGCCTTTTGGCTAATGTCTCTGTTGGACGTTCATCTTACAAGTTACATCAACAGTAATATGGATTTTTAAAGTATTCATGTTAATTTAGTTTGAAAAGGGGCACTAAAACTTCGCAGTGTCACAGAAAACTGAAAGTTTCTCAGAGGGCAAATTAACATCAATGAATTGAGTTCCTGATGGTCAAATTCTTCCTGTTAGGATCCTTCCTGTCAGAGAATCCTTGTGAACTCATTGTTGGGGAAAGGGACATCGGACGAAAATGATTAAGAGTCAGCATGAAGACGAGTGAAGATCTCAGAAGGGAAATTTTTGATATTTGGGGAAGAAAATTATGTGAAATTTGAGTCTGGGTATTATTGGTGCTGACAGGTTAATGAAAGGGAGAGTAGATCGAGAATGTGGAAGAATTTAACAAGAATGTTAAAATGGTAAGAAAAAATGGTTACCCCATCGTCTGGGATACTTGAACATGGCTCCAATAAAGCCTACAGCTTTAGGCGTGTAGAGAGAGAGAGAGAGAGAGACAGACAGGTAAGAAAAATGGAGACAGACAGAGAGAGAGAATAAAGCCTTTTTGTAGACCAGCCTGTGGGGAATAAATAGCTATTGCAGAATAGTATATACAACTGACCTATTTATTGATTTGTGTTAAAAATGACTGACATAAACCATTCCACAAAGGAAACCGAACGGAATAATGGCAGACCCATTCCCTCCGACCACAATGAGAGGGAGGAGGTGTACTGTACACACAAAGCAGGTTCTGACGTGAGATTTGTCTGAGACATCGGATTCCCTTCGGCCACAAAGGACGACAAAAGAAGAAGCAGGGTTAATGGGACGTGTTGTCAACACCATAATGGCCGTCGCTGTGTCAGCTCGATTGCAGAATGCCCTCCAATTTTCCTCTCTAATATTATTGTTGCTTCTGCTGTTGTGGGGTTGATTTCGAGTCTAAGGCTATGTCCACACTGTCATTCAGCATATTATAAACATGTCACCAACTTATCACACACACATGTTGCAAACATGTTTATTACGTCGACAACTTGTTCTCATTGCACACGTTACTAACGTGTTGACTGCAAATCGATAACTTGCTATTATTGCACACATGTCCCAAACTTGTTTACTACAAGCCAGTGTCTTGTTCTTATTGCACACATATTGAAAATATGTTGAATACAAGTCGACAACTTGTCCTATTTTACCCATGTAACAACCATGTTTAATACAAGTCAACAACTTGTTTTTATTGTATTGCACACGTCACAAACATGTTGACCACAAGTCGACAGCATGCTGATCATCCAAACTGGCGCTTCATACGATTATCCAGTATTTGCCGAAGATTCATTCTCTACTTCCGGTCATTGATTTGTTTCCAACCTGTTTGTGATTGCAACCGGAATGTGATATTCAGTGCGGTCACCCATCCGAGTACTAATCGGACCCAGTGTCACTAAGAGAACAGAGCTGATGTTCTGAAGCAAATGCCAGTGAGAGGTCTGGAATGTGGAGTGAATCTACCTGTGCAGTTGAAGGCCTCAGTTCATGGCTTGATTGCTGTCAGTGGACCTCTTCGTGTTCTCTTGATTTTGGTAAATCTGGAGGACATTGACAGAGAATGTGTTGCAGATAGATTATCCGTGTTGGTTACATTATATTCTTAACCTCACCTCTCTCTCTCTCTCTCTCTCTCTCTCTCTCTCTCTCTCTCTCTCTCATTTCTATGACTAAATTGTGACAAACGCTTTGAATTCTTTAGTGGTAGATTCTCTCTCTCTCTCTCTCTCTCTCTCTCTCTCTCTCTCTCTCTCTCTCTCTCTCTCTCTTCACTTTTGTAATGTCTCGTCGTTGTAATTTCCTTTTTAGAAAGTTAGAAGGAACTGGTTTATCATTTCTAGCGGTTTAATCGTCATTGCTGAAATTTTATATAATCTATTGTAAAGAGGTTGAGAAGTCATAAATAAATTTAAGAGTCATGGAAGGAAGAAGGTTTATGTTGTCCAGATAATCAAATGATTCAAGTAGAATCTCCTGAGTCCAGTTCTTGGACGCATTGTGACCCACTGCCATCCTCAAGGGACTGCCAAGTCTGTTGTCATTTCAGGACAGTCTGGTCCAAGTTTTAAGGAAAATTGACGTATTTCTCTTTTATTTAACCCAGTCACAGGTACCGCTGTTAAGAAGCGTTTTGTTCTATAGAGCTGAATGCTAAAATTGCCTTAAATGTCAGGTTTTTATTGATTTTAACTTTCTAATATTTAAACGTTTCCTGTTCAGGTCCGTTTTTAAACAGAACGTTTCTCATTTTGGCTGTTCTATTGTGACCATAGTGGGGTAGTTCAGTCAGTGCGCCTCACGCGGTGCACTGTAGGCATTACTTAAGAAGGTTCTTTGCAGCATCTCTTCTTTAGGCCCCTAGCTACAACCCCTTTCATTTCTTTTGCTGTATCTCCGTTCATATTCTCTTTCTTCCATCCTACTTTCCTTAACTCTCTCCTGTTCTAACAATTGTTACACCTTTCAAACCTTTCTACTCTTAATTTCCTTTTCAGCGCTGAATGACCTCATAGGTCCCAGCGCTTGGCCTTTGGCCTGAATTTCATATTCCATTCCAAAGTCTTCACCATATATTTACCCATTATCATTATGGAATGATGTGTTTTTTATTTATTTTGTAATTTTTCTTATTTTGACGCGTAGTTTAACGACATCTATACACGGAGGGAGATGCGGGTATATTTGCCTATGCGAAATTCACTCTTCATTTATACACAATTGATCATTTACTTGTTTCATCAACTCTAAGTTCAGTAATGGACTCTGTTATCCACAAAGTTGTAATATTAAAAGACCTTTTCTTCTATAGTAACATAACGTAACACTAGAGGAGAGAGAGATATAACAAACTCAAAAGACTACAAAAACAAAAGAATCTACAAAAAAGTTAAAACCGGTTTTTCAAAGCAAATATGAAATAGGTCTGTGATTTTATAAAAGCCAGGGGAATTTTGATAATGTTAGACAATAGCGGAGCTTCAAAAACACATTGTATCACATATATACCATCATCATAGCTTTGGATTCTGTTACCCCTTCAACAATATATTCCCCTTAGGGGGTAGTGCCGTCAGTGCACCTCACGTGGTGCACTGTAGGCATTACTGTGTTTTACTGCGTCCCTTCGGTCCATAGATGCAATCCACTTTTTTTTTACCTTTTATTTTACCCCCATTACCCATTAGGGTAATACGATAAGGGGAAGAAGTGGTCTGGTGTGGACTAATGGACTCGCCCAACGTCAGGAGAGAGAGAGAGAGAGAGAGAGAGAGAGAGAGAGAGAGAGATCTGTACTCTTGCTAAAATAAAATATTAAAATTAAATATTTTCGTACAAAAGTATCTTAGAGAGAGAGAGTATTCGAACTTCTATGAAACATTAAACTGCTATTTCCAGACAAAAGTTCTTTGATAAACTATGAAATAACTTTGAAAATAAAATTATAAATACAAATATTCTTTTGTATAGGTTTTTGATTCTTTAGTTCCAATAGACCTCAAAAGACGACGCCATTTTGTCTTGGAAAAATCCCGAAGAAGATCCTTCAAAGGAGGCTCATCTATAATCTTGACATATGCTGGTATGCTGCCCCTGCCCATCGAGTCTGGCTATTGATTTCGTTGTCAATAACGAGCACCTCTTGCTGTTTATATATATATATATATATATATATATATATATATATATATATATATATATATATATATATATATATATATATATATATATATGTGTGTGTGTGTGTGCTTTATACTGGCATTCAATATAAATTGAAGAAGTTTATTTTGTATTCAGTATTTTACTTTGAAAATAAGCACATGATCAGTAATGTAATATTGTAACATTTTAATTGAGAGAGAGAGAGAATCACTACTGTCAGCTGCTAACCAAACACCAACACAGTCATGTGACTACCTGGCACTATAGGCTTAATTGACTTTTCAGGAAGCGGCCTATATAAATCATTATTTTACCCCCTCTGAAATCGATCGTGGGGTCCCATGCTGGTGAGGGTAGGTTGATAACCACTGGACCAGGGTTGTTCAAATTGCTTGTTTCGTAATGAGAGAAGTTAAACAGCCGTTAAATATATACAGTAATGACCAGATAATAATGTTTGTAAATTATACAGACTAAATAAAGTAAAAAAAAAAATTTATATTGTATAAATATAATATCAAAAACTTTGATTTTATTTAGTCTTTCTCATAACAATAAGACTAAAGTTTGTAACAAGCTTTTAACGATTTAACTACTGGCGGAGGGCTGACGGATAGTTTGGGGAGTTGAGGGGTTGGGGGGGGGGGGGACGTGGACCAGAGTCATCGCCCTTCCTGGCTAGTTTTGTGTGTGGGTTGACCCCTGAGGGGATGGTGCTTGGTCCTCTCTTTAGTGTCCAGGTAATTTCGGGAACAGGTCACAAACGCGGGTCCGATTTAGCGTTTGTTGATGCTTTCCAAATGTCGGTGTTTGTTTCAGTGACATCCGAAGGCTGTGATTGTGTTCTGTGTTGTCAAGTGATTGAAAATTTAGTGGTTTTTAATTTGGCGTCATCTACAACCTTCCATAGGGCCTGGAAGAAGGTAAGGGCTCCATACCACTCGTTCCAGAGTCTGTATTTTCCAGATTTTAACTAAATGTCATATTTTTAGATCGTTAAATGTCCATAGGGCCAGGTACTGTACAGTGTGTAGCCGTTGGGTCTAAGCCTGGGCATATAGGCTACTTTTCTTAGGCTAGGCTATGCTTGTTTTATATACACCAGGGTCCTATAGTTTTCCAGGAGACGTTAGGAGGACAAAATTGAAAGACGTGGCTGAGCAGATCGCCATTTTAAAAGCTAACTTGAATTTAACACTATTTTCGTAGCTAAATTTCGTAGTGTTACAGCGTTAAATGCCCATAGGTACGTGTAGTGTTTACCCGTAGGTTCATAACTTACGAGAATACCATTTCTTAGCCTAGGCTAGGCCTTTGTTTTTTTATATATTAAAGTTCTGTGGTTTTCCCGGAGATGTTAGGAGGACTAAATTGAAATTCATGACTCAGTATATCGAATCAATCGTCAACGAACGATGGGCTTTGAATAAGGACTTTTTTTTATCTAATTGTGGGCAGATAAAAAGACATCCTGCTATGCGAGTACGAATGTAAATTGCATGTGGAGGATAATATTCGAGATAGCATGCAATATGTTTGTGTGCGAGACTGTCTGGGGTAAATGGATGCAACAGTCGCTGCTTTATCATATTGGACGGAAGTGGAAGACGGAGAAATTTCATTATTGCAAGGCATGATGGCAGTGCAGTTTGAGTTCTATTTCAGGAATACTAAATTTATATATTTTTACTTGAGCATACAAATAATTATAACAAACAGAACCTTTTTTCAGTTCTCGTCATCCTCAGAGTGTTGATGACATCTGCATAAAAGAGAGACATACATAATTTTCTGTCATTGTTGGGCATTGTTCAAAACAAAATAATTTTGACAAACAGAACGAATGTGCATCAGAGGAGGTCAGTAAAACAAAATATCTGGCGAATCAGCAACATAGGCCTATAAGCTTCAGTGGTCCAGGCTTCATGTTCTAGCGGGAAACAATATTAAAGGTTATTTTTAAGTTTACGGACGTACTGTAGATATTACTTTGGTATCATAGTAAAGCCATTTGTATATGCTTGCAACGGAACTGTTCATAGAATAAAGCTTGGATGATAAGAAAATATTGTGATCTGAAGAGTTTGTAGGCATAGTCTAAGTGTGCCGGGGCTATTTAGTGAAATAAATCATAATTACGGAAAGCTCATCCTTCGTTTGTGTTAGACCTGAGTAGATTCCTTGATACAAGTTCGTCTTTTGTGTGCTTGTGTTAGTACTGTATTATCGATACAAATCGTGCACTTTCATTGCTTTTACTGTCCCTCAGTTGATATTTTTCTTCCATCTTACTTCCATCTTCCAATTGTTTCACTAGCAACTGCCCCTTCCCTTCATTCCTTTTACTGTACCTCCGTTCAAATTTTTATTCCATCTTACTTTCCACCCTCTCCTCTCTCAATTGTTTCACGGGCAACACACATTTTTTCCACACACACACACCCAGTCACACACACACACAAAATTTATATTCATTCCACTCTCTCACACACACTCTCTCTCTCTCTCTCTCTCGCGTATGAACATAATTATGAAGAGTAACGTATTCATAGTTTATGTAAATTTAAGCCAAGTAATTTTGAGTTTAGGTTTTCAAACACACTCGTTTTTTTTTTTCCAAAATACATCGTTATTATAGATGCATTGGTATTCCTCATCGCTATCACGTAGGGGTGAGTGAATATTAAGAGAATATTCATTTACCGAATATTCTGCGGATTTTCGATTGAATATTCACTGAATATTCCCCTTTCATAATTTCTGGTCCGTTGAACTTTCATGGAATGAAAGTAATTTCCTTTAGACTCTAATAAAAGTGTTTCAGTTCAAGTTATTGGATAAAATTCAGGTGTTTTTCAATTTTTTTAATTTAGATTCACCAAATATTAAACTCGTAATTGTTTTTAATTAATGAAGTCTTTTTATTAATTATAAAAATTTTTATTTTTTTAATTAACTTTTTTTATTTTATATTTAATTTGTAATTTTATAAATTCATATTTATTAGTATCTGATGGTATAATTGTTTATTAATTAATGCAGTCTTCATGAAGTAAGAAATATAAAAAGTGGTTTATGTTTTAAAAGTAGGGAATTTTTATAAGATAAAAATATTTTTTCAGTAATTTTACATTCTGATTCTATTTGTATTCTGCCATCCTTTGTTAGAGGTTGGTCACTGAAATATATGTCAGACCAGTTAATCGAATTGTTAACCCCTTAGCTTTAATGAGAAAGTCTTGTGCTTGCAGGGGTAGTCTTCCAAAAGACGCCCTGAATATAATTGAGGGGACTAATCTGCCACTTAGCTGAAAGAAGTGGCACTAATCACGATGTCAGACCAGTTTATTAGAATTGTTAACCCTTTGATGTTAAATTGAGTTTGTATTGTCATTGCACGGGCTCTTGCTTCCAAAAGACGCCCGTGAATATAATTTAGGGGACTTTGATTTAGCTGAAAGAAGTGGCATTACTGGGCACAAGTGCTACATTAAGTTAGAATTGTTAATCTTTTGATGTTAGATTGAATTTTGTCATTGCACGGTGTCTTGCTTCCAAAGCAGACCTTGGCCCAAATTATATATTCCTTTTCCATCTCTGTGGACTAATATTTATAGACTTGACCAAATGTGTTTTTAAATCATTGGTTTTTTAGCAAGAAAATTTAAAGTCTAGTAAAGCTTTTGGGCAGAATTGATAGAAAATATCAAAATGAAAATATATTTGTTTCAGATAGGCCCATTTTGGAAAGTTTCAAGTTTTATTAAAGTTTCCAATGAATATATTCTATCTGTCACTCCAAGAACTTTAAAAATGTTAGTGAATTTATTTATTGATGTATTTTTATAAGGAAGTTAACAAGTACTGAAAGATAAAGCTTACTCTCATATTATGCTAAAATGATAGAGTGTTACTTATATTAATATTTGTTTCCATTTATTCCAGGTTACCTGGTGTTCTGGAGGTTCATTCAACCGTCGAAAAGGTAAAGTGACGAATTTATGATATTCTTTAGAGATTGTGTTCAAATACACATTCATATATGCACATGAATGTTGGTATGAATGTGTATGTATAATTTGTACTGTTTATATGTCTAGCCTTTAAATATGGACTCTCTCTCTCTCTCTCTCTCTCTCTCTCTCTCTCTCTCTCTCTCTCTCTCTCTCTCTCTCTCTCTCTCTCTAAGTCCTAGGGAAGCCACCCACTCTCCCCTCCCTAATCCATAGGAGATCATTTCCCCAGCACTCTTCTAGTATATTCCCGAAGTCTCTCATTAGCTCAGAGAGAGAGAGAGAGAGAGAGAGAGAGAATGATTGCCTCGTTCAACCACGGGGACAGACGAGAGATGGCATAAGGCCTAGAATGATAATGAATGGGTGAACTGGGGGAAGGGGGTGATGGGGGTGGGCCTTTATAGAGGAGCCAGGGTGCGGATTTGGGTGTCAAGGGTTACTGAAGGTTATTTGCAACGTCCCGTCCTTGGGCCCCTGGCTGCTACAACCCCTTTCATTCCTTTACTGTACCTCCGTTCATGTTCTATCTCTTGCATCTTACTTATTCCACACTCTTCTAATATTTGTTTCATAGCGCAGCTGAAAAAGTTTTCATCCTGTTACACCTTTCAAACCACCTTTACTCGCAATTTCCGTTTCACAGCTGAGTGGCCTCATAGGTCCCAGCGCTTGGCCTTTGGCCAAAGTTTTATATTCCAATTCCTGTTCCAAAAAATGAGGTTTAACGTTGGCGGAGGTTTGCGCTCCCGGGGTCCATTTTATTTAATTGTTTTGGTATCACTCTGGAATTAGAAGTAACTGATGCATTGCCTACAAAAGCGTTCTTGTTCCCTCGTTTGCATAAAGGACGGAGTGGAAGGCGGCGGCGGAGGAGGAACGGAAATGTTTAAATCAAACCTGGATTTTGATTGATGGGTCGACATGGCATCTCTGATTGCTCTCTCTCTCTCTTTCCTAGAGCTTGTGGTGGCATGAGAACTTCATACTTTGTATTGTATATATTTATATATATATATATATATATATTATATTATATATATATATATATATATATATATATATATATATATATATATATATATATACTATATATATATATATATATATATATATATATATATATATACTCATATATATATATATATAATATTATATAATATATATATATATATATATATATATATATGTATTATATATATATATATATATATATATATATATATATTTGGTATATATTTATTTATATTGTATATGTATATAATATATATATATATATTTATATAATAGTATCCCTATTTTTATATATATATATATATATATATATATTATATATATTGCCTTATTATATATTTATATATATATAATATGTATATATATATATAAATATATGATGTCATTTTTTTAATCTTACGAATGTTAATGTTAATAATATTAATATAATGCACATCTAATTATTTATTCCCTTGTTACAGAAATATTCATATCTTGGCGAGCTATTTGGGGGCCGTTGCCCATTTAAAATCATAATACTTGTTTAATCTTGGCCCCCTTATGTTAATTCCCCCCAGGCAATGGTTCCCTGTTTTTATGGGGTGTGCAGCGTTTAGATGTCCTCGTTATAACAACATTGCCTTATTGCACTTATTTATTTTTGTCGTTAGGATAAACTGCTTTACGAGACGAGGAAAAAGTTTAGGCTTATGATGCTGCATTTTCTTTTCAAGCTTTTAGCTTTAGATTTGGGAGGTTGTAATTTGGCTGCGCCTCTTTCGAAGGGGGCAGGTGCTTGAAAAACCTGTTGTTTGCCTGTTATGTTGCAGAAATATTTTTTAACCTTTTTTATTTACTAGGCAAACTTATGATAGGAGACTTTTGACTTTGTAGCCAACGATAAAATCAAAGTAAATTGTGTTAATCTTATATTGCAACGCGAATATTAATTCCACGAGACGAAGAAGCAAAGATGGAATCGCTGTTGGGTGAAAAGTTGGCATCTGTTCCGGTGAGACGGTTTAGAACAGTGGTACCCACTTATATTCGTTAAGATAAACGAGTTGTTGAAATAGTGTTTTAACTAATTTATACACAAGATATTTGATTTTATTTCGTATTTTTTTTTTATCTTTAGGAAAATACATCAGCTAACGTAAAGACGGATAATGATCGATTATGATATTAAATCTGGACGGTAAATTCATTAGTGCCAACGCATAAACTGGCTTCCACAGTGCGCCAATAAGCTCTTTGAACTTGTCTGACCGAAGATACGTTCGTTCGACTGGCAGGTCCGTTGCTCTTTAAGATTTCTAAAATTTCTGTTGCCGTGTTGTAATGTTTTAAACAGTTTTTTTTCCACGAGAGACGACGTCATTCGTTGTTAGTGTATGCTACGCTTGTTGTGACAAAGAATGACTTTTGTGACTTTTAATTACCGAACTTTTTAATGAAAAGAACAAAATGGGTAATCGTTGTTAGTTTGGGTATATTGGTTGAGCCGTGAACATACAGCTTAGTGAATGGGTGAACAAACACATCAAATTAGACGCATGTTGTGTGCAGCGCCTAAACTTATTTCGGGTAATTAGATTGTTCTTTGATTTAATTATATTATTTAGATAATCTAGGCTTAATGCTTTAAGATTCGTGTAATGAACTGTTGCAGAATTATAATGTTTCTGAGCTGGAATCTTCATTTCAATGGTAAAATATTCATGGTATTCTATCATAATTATGATAGTTATTCTGATTATCGGTATAATTATTGAGCAGTTATAGATATCAGTTATTCACTCTCTAATTTTAGAAACCTTTTCACGAATAATCATCCCATTGCAACGACATAGTGATTTGTTCTCTACGACGGATTTTGTCGTCACGATGTCAAAGGTCAAGATGACCTTTTCAGATAAGGTCAGTTGACCTTAGGAGTTGTCCCTACAGGTACCTGTCACTCTTTAGAGTGAGGAAGAGAGAGAACATTGCTCTCTTTCTCCCTTCATCTTCTGGTCTTTCTCCCACCTTATTGTCACGAAGGTAAGTACTGCTCTCTCTCTCTCTCTCTCTCTCTCTCTCTCTCTCTCTCTCTCTCTCTCTCTCTCTCTCTCTCTTTGTATGGTCTGAAAGACAATTTTTTAATATCTTTTTTTCCGATATATTTACATCTCTGTTGTTATTTTTGAAAATCTCTCTCTCTCTCTCTCTCTCTCTCTCTCTCTCTCTCTCTCTCTCTCTCTCTCTCTCTCTCTCTCTCTCTCCAAGTGGCGTTATAGAACTGTCTTTGCCAAATCATTTGATTTTAGTTCTTTCAAGGAATCTCACGAAACTATTTCAGTATCCTACGACCTCCGTCCTGGGAAGGACTCACCTCCACGTTTCAGAGGATTACCCCAATTCTAAGGTTGACCAAAGTGGGTGGAAGAAAGGATTGGGACAGATTAGGACTGAGATAGATTAGTTTTAGCTTGAAGCTGACAGAGGTATTTGTAATAAAGTTTATTTTAGAGAGAGAGAGAGAGAGAGAGAGAGAGAGAGAGAGAGAGAGAGAGAGAGAGAGAGAGAGAGAGAGAGATGAACTAATGAGGTCATTATATTCGCAAAATAACCACAAGTGATTTAATTTGATAGAATGATTTCTACCCCTGTATTTCTGACAAACATTCGGCGGCCGTTCCATCAGTGACACCGAGAGAGAGAGAGAGAGAGAGAGAGAGAGAGAGAGAGAGAGAGAGAGAGAGAGAGAGAGAGAGAGAGAGAAAAATATCATTGATCATTCATTTGAATTTGACAAAGGGTTAATACTACCGGACTACGAGTGCTTTGAAATGGTAATAAATACAGAGTGGAAATCCATTGACTGTCAGTTTGGAGTAGGTAAATATTCTCCTGATATTCGGTTAATACTCTGTTGTTTCCAGTGGGAATATTTTAGGATATTAGATGTTCCATTTAGACGCATTTTTTTATTCGTTCTAACTGTATTTTTGTAGGAGTTTGTTTAGATGTAAAGGGATTTTAACCATCTGTTGCGTAGTTATAAAAGAATTTGAGGTATTTCTCTTTTAGTTTTAATTATTAAAGTGAATATTTAATATATGTGGTTCAAATGTTCTTAGCAATTGTGACTGTGATATATATATATATATATATATATATATATATATATATATATATATATATATATATATATATATATATATATATATATATATATATATATATATATATATATATATATATATATATATATATATGTGTGTGTATATATATATATATATATATATATATATATATATATATATATATATATATATATATATATATATATATATATATATATATATATATATTAATGAAGGGATAAAGGAAAATATTTTCATACAAAACAAATTCAACGTCTATTTAACTCTCTTTCTCTCTCTCTTCTCTCTCTCTCTATTTCTCTAATTCTATTCTCTCTCTCTTCTCTCTCTCTGTACAAACAAAACACTGAGAGAGAGAGAGAGAGAGAGAGAGAGAGAGAGAGAGAGAGAGAGAGAGAGAGAGAGAGAGAGAGAGAGGAGATTCTCTGGAGAGGTGAAGGAAAGAACTGTTCCATAATATTTGCATTCCTCCTCTCGCACCCTCGCTGTTCATTTTTCCCCTGATTCCTTTTTTATCGTCTCCCCTCCTCCTCCCCCTCCTTTTATTCTGGTTCTTCCCTTTCAGTTGGGAAGACTAGGAAGAACTTCTAAGAACTGGGTTTGAAATCGTTATTTTCAAGAAAACTTTGCATCGTTTTCCATTCGTATTTGCAACCGTTGTCCAGCTGAAGATATATCACGCGGCAACAATTGAACTGCACCTCTCAACTGTTGTACACAAAGAGCGACAACCCTTTCTTAAGTGTGAGGGGAAGATTCACTGATGGAAGTTAATGAGGGTCTTATGGCAGGCAATTGGTGTCATCACTCTCTCTGATGAGCCCTCGTGAACATTCGAGCATCGGTGCACAGATGAGAGAATTTGACCATTGCCTAGAAAGCAACAGAAGGGAAATGGACAGCTACTCTATATGATGAATGTAAGAAGCAGGTTTTGAAGACTTGTAAAGGAATTCCGTGAAATAATGTTAGTATTTAACGTCAATCAGATTAAATTCCAGTGTTCATCACTTTCCATGACACTTCATTTTTTATAAATGAAGGATTCTGTATGTCAGAATTCGCCATATCTCTGCGCATGCGCCAGAATAACATAAGTCCAAACGTGATATGAACAAGTTTTGTTGAGGATGATGATTTTAATTTGACAAGATTTGACTGACTCTCTTTCCTTTCCTGAATCTACAAATCTCTGTTATTTTAATTTCTTCTTTTTATTCTTCATCTTTGAAGGTTAGCGGTTTCAGTAACTGGGGAGGAGGAATGAATGCAAGATAGTTTCCTTTATATGAAAACAGGACAGTAATGTCACTTATTGAAATCTCACTGTTTTCATTTTGAAATGAAATCATTATTCTCTCTCATTCTTTCAGACCTCCTGATGGCACTACCCCCCTACGGGATTCTGATTTTAAATTGGCAGATTTTCAAACTCTTTAGAAGAAAACATATAACTGATCAACCTTATGCTTTGGAGAATATATGAATATGCATTTGCATTCCATTTATATATTTTTTTTTTCATTATGATAGCTGACAAACACACCATCACTCAATCACTGTCACTTGCGTCGCGACTAGTTGCAATTCATTTGTCGCAAATCATTTAATGAAAGGAAATGTAAGCATCCTTTTCAGAGTAACTTTTGAATCGGGTACAAATGAATGACTGAATAATTAATTGAAGGCGATATGTGAATGCTCTCTGCCGAATTCTGATTTCGCCCGGTGACAAGTAACCGAATTTATTTGGTGAATCCAAAACCGCCATTTTGGTATACAGTAGACGGTGTATTTCCGGACTCTGTTGTATTATTGATGCATTCGTAATGTACGCGTTGGAATAGATTAATGGAGGTCCATTAGAAGAGTTATTTTATCGATGCTGGGCAATGCCCACACGGGATTTGGGCACAAAGTTATGTCTGTGTCAATTGAGCTTCGAAAATGACTGTTGTCATCTGGGTGTGAATGTTATTCTGAACTCGATTAGATTTTGGAATGGGAAGCGTGAGTGATTCTGAAGGACTATGGAGGTAATTCATGAGAGAGAGAGAGAGAGAGAGAGAGAGAGAGAGAGAGAGAGAGAGAGAGAGAGAGAGAGAGCGTGGATGTCAACTTGTTTGGTTTGTTCATGATTAAATAACATTGTTCATGAGTGATTTTGCTTGGAGAGAGAGAGAGAGAGAGAGAGAGAGAGAGAGAGAGAGAGAGAGAGATAGAGATAGAGATAGAGAGAGAGAGATACATTCCTAGCTAGCTTATCGCTCAATTTCTGTTGAAAACGAGATTTAATCACTAAGATAAACGAAAGTTGAATTTCATAAAATATATATTTTTTTTATATTTTATAGAATATATCAATAAGATATATTTTATCTCTCATTGAAATAAGGCTTAAGGCTTTGGAAGCAAAGCCTTGATTAAGTAATGGAAGCCTCGAGAGTCTAGAACGATGTATAGTGAACTTCAACTAGTTGACTTTTCAGCTTCATTTAGAATCATCTGTAGATCTTTTCAGACCTTTTATAGAGCTTTTGTAGGTTTTATTTTATATTTACTTTATTTATGTATATATCCATTAATTAATTCATTGATTTATTATATGTTTTTTTTTTATTTTTATTGTTTATTTCTATTTTTTTATGTTTGAACACCAGCGTTCGGAAGAATGAGAAATTGATATCTCTTATCGTAATACTGACGGTATTTCATACTAGTAGAGACTGGCTGCCTTTCTCTCTCTCTCTCTCTCTCTCTCTCTCTCTCTCTCTCTCTCTCTCTCTCTCGTAAGTCGAGTCCCCGTCGATGCTTTGCATATATAAAGCTCGACGTTTCCAAAGGGATTTGTGTTGTTTTGCGAAAACAAAGACAATTGCAAGGCTTTCATTTTTATGGGGTCTAATGTATAATTTCATATAGGAGAGAGAGAGAGAGAGAGAGAGAGAGAGAGAGAGAGAGAGAGAGAGAGAGAGAGAGAGAGAGAGAGAGAGAGAGTTTATCATTATGCAGTATTTTGTTTACTTGTCGCGATTTGTTTTTCATTAGAAAATGTTTCCGAAATTCTCTCTCTCTCTCTCTGCAAAAAATTGAATATGTATATATGTGTGTGTGCGTATGTAACTTATCAACACACGAGCACGTGTTTCACAGAAATCACTTTGTGACTCACATCAGGATCGAACCCGGGTCTCTCAAATGGAAGGCCAGGGCGCTACCAACTGATCCACACGTGTGTGGGTCAGTTGGTAGCTCCCTGGCCTTTTATTTGAGAGACCTGGGTTGATCCTGATGTGAGTCAGAAATATATATATATATATATATATATATATATATATATATATATATATATATATATATATATATATATATATATATATATATATATATATATATATATATATATATATATATATATATATATATATATATATATATATATATATATATAATTTGTATCAATGTCGGACCAGCATCTGGAAAGCTCCAATAATCAAACAATTGTCTTGAACACTTGAGTTTATTTTGTTCATTGAACAGTACTACATGGATTCTTTATGGGATATGAGTCTTAATTTCTCAATTTTATTGTTGTTTGTGAGTAGAATATTACGCTAATATACTCGGACAAGAATGAACCTGGTACGCCTGAAATTTCAAGAGAAAGGAGGACTCTCTCTCTCTCTCTCTCTCTCTCTCTCTCTCTCTCTCTCTCTCTCTCTCTCTCTCTCTCTCTCGATCAGAGCAGTAAAATAGATACCTGTTAGTCGGTCGACAGTCGAGAACAGTGGCGCTAGCCAGAAAAAGTGGAAAACTTTAAAAGAAACTTCTATGAACTTGAACACAAACTGGAAAAGTCCCACTGCAAGCGAGGTGACTCTTATTAACTCTATAGACGCAAGCAAGAAACATGCACCTCGCTTGCCCAGAGAACAGTAATGAAACTTCTCTGAGAGAGAGAGAGAGAGAGAGAGAGAGAGAGAGAGAGAGAGAGAGAGAGAGAGAGAGAGAGAGAGATAGTACACAAACCAAACATTAAAACAGAAACAAGCGATAAATATTCAGATTTCATCAACAAACGGTACCTTCAATATTCCCCTGATAGATATCATATCATTATTAATTTTATATCCCGAAAAAACAATCGTCCTTATAACTTCACAAAAAAAACATAAAATAAAATAATTTCGACACGGGACTGCGTTTATACGGCATCATTGTCTCCCATAAAATAAGATAAAAAAATTATAGAATAAAACAGATAATAAAAAATCTTCCATTTTGATAGGAACCCCGTGACGTCATAACCGTTTAGCTCAATGTTGCTGATAAATATTGATATTCAAAATTCAGTAGACGGGAAATTTAGATACGCATTTCGGACGGATGGCCCCGACATAACGAACCCCCCATAGATAAGGGGGGAGGGGGAGAAAGGACAGGGGAGGGGGTTCCAGGTCATTGCATTCTGCTGTTGGTTGGAGGGGGGTGTGGCAGGTCCGCATTTAATGAAAATTGGGATATTTTAGGCTGTTCTGCTGATGTTTCCTGCAAATGGACATGCAGATGTGTGCTTGCGTGAGAGAGAGAGAGAGAGAGAGAGAGAGAGAGAAAGATGGGAAAATGGTAGCTTATTGAGAGAGAGAGAGAGAGAGAGAGAGAGAGAGAGAGAGAGAGAGAGAGAGAGAGAGACGAACAGTACAATCCCTGATCTGAACATTTGTTGAAACCAAACTTCACAGGCGTTGTTGTTTTCAGTGGAGGCAAAACTTGACCATATAGACAGTCGTTTGGTTTAAAACCCTTTTTAAAACTAAATCATATATACCTCGATATATGATATAGTTGACAAACGTAAACAAGCAACTCAGATGGGGAAAAAACTTAAATGGGGAAATTTTTTGTATTATTTTTGCATAAAAGTAAATCTCAGACTCTGGGTCGAGTGAAGCATTATTAAGACTTTCAACCTCATCAAACTATTTTTGTCTCCCTACCAGGAAATTATGGTAATGGATGGCCCTGGCTTTTTTGTTGCGTGGGGCCGGGGGGAGGGGGGCGGGCAAACTCGCCTAAAAATCGGAGTGAGGCCGTAGGTAGTAGTACTGTACTAGGTCTGGGTCCTTTAGGGGCGGGGGGAGAGGAAGGGAATGTACTTATGGTAGTTTTGCTCTTGCGCGTGTGCGTGTGCGCTTCAGAAACCTTGGTCCCGCAACTGTAACTCCTCTCTCTCTCTCTCTCTCTCTCTCTCTCTCTCTCTCTCTCTCTCTCTCTCTCTCTCTCTCTCTCTTTCGAGAGTAGGAAACTTTGATCATAAATCCAAAGGTAATTTCGGAAGCTGCATTCCTTTTTTTCTTGGTCGACTTCGTTATCTTCAAGTTCCTCCTCTTTAAGTTTATTCTTTTAACTCTCTATTGGTCAAAGGCAGTTTCCTCTTCCGTCGGCCTCTGTACCTTTAAATTGGAATAATAATTGCGTTTTGTCTTTCTGGATGAGCGTAAGTTGGTTCGGAAATCAGAGCGCCCTCCCAGGGCTGTGGACTTGGTCATGTAATGGAGGTTCTCCTATTATAGGGTCTAGTATTTTGATGGAGGTCATTTTTCTTAATTTTTCATCGTTAATTTATTTGATGAAGTCAGTTGTTGGAAGGTTAATGTTTTATGAGCACGGTGAACTATCATCTTTTTTGAAAGCATTGTTTTGATATGAAAAATTCTGTATCAAACACGGGGGGACCTTGAGAGACGGAATAGTGAAATTTTATACATGAAATGAGGGCGGTGCAACAATGATTTTATATGCACAGGAGACACAACATCTGTTGCCTAAAGAGGCTTCAACGGATGGTACTGGTTAGTCTCTTTTTCATTCTTCCAAGGGTAACCTTCTGAAAACGACGCTTAGAACGAAACCTCTACCTGCAACAACCCCTTTCAATCCTTTTACTGTACTTCCTCCGTTCATATTCTCTTTCTTCCGTCTTGCTCTCCTCAGCCCTAACAACTGTTTAACAGTGCTTCAACTGCAAAAGGTTTTCCTCCTGTTACGCCTTTCAAACTATTCTTAATTTTCTTGTCACCGCTGAATGACCTCATAGTTCCCAACTCCTTTGGCCTCAATTTTATAATCCAATTCCAAAGTAGAATTTGGCTGGTCTCCAAAGTAGCATTGAAAAACAATCCAGACGATTAATATTTGATAATCACCTTCATTATTGCTGTGAGCTTCTGTATTTTGATGAACTGTTCTTGTTAGGAAAGGAAAGACAAAGGTTTTGTTGTTGGCGCTGGACTCTGCCGCTGACATGGCCTCCTTGGGGAAAGGAAGGACATTCTCAAGATTTATGTAATAAATAAATTTGTCGAATCTTCTGTCCCGGATATCTTGTGCTACTGCTTTCTTTCTTTCTGTAGTCCCTGTCCTCCGCTCCGTGGATATTGGACACTTTTTTATCTCACATTTTCAGAAGAATTTTGTGAGGAATGTGACGTGGCGATTAAAATTCATAGGAGGAGTTGAGGGAGTGACACAGGAATTCAACGGTGGCCATCTTGTGCTTGTCGCTAATGTTTTCGTCAGATATTTTCTCTCTCTCTCTCTCTCTCCTTTACTGCTAGAATAGAAGAAGTTAAGGGCCTTGACTACTGGGAAAGACTACAATTCTTAAATTTATATAGTCTTGAAAGGAGAAGAGAACGCTACATGATTATCCAGGCATGGAAACAGATAGAAGGAATTACCGAAAACATCATGGAGCTAAAAATATCAGAAAGAGCAAGCAGAGGTAGATTAATAGTGCCCAAAACTATACCAGGAAAACTAAGGAAAGCACACAGGACATTAATCCACCACGCACCAGCATCGATAATGCAGCGTCTATTCAATGCGCTACCAGCTCACCTGAGAAACATATCAGGAGTGAGCGTAGATGTGTTTAAGAATAAGCTCGACAAATATTTAAGATGCATCCCAGACCATCCAAGACTGGAAGATGCAAAATATACCGGAAGATGCATTAGCAATTCTCTGGTAGACATCAGAGGTGCCTCACACTGAGGGACCTGGGGCAACCCGAACGAACTGTAAGGTCTGTAAGGTCTGTAAGGACTCTCTCTCTCTCTCTCTCTCTCTCTCTCTCTCTCTCTCTCTCTCTCATATTCCCTAAATCCCTAGTCGTTTTATTACGTTGGTAGATTTTTGTATATGTGGATTATTTATTTTCTTTAGAAAGACAGAGTTAATGTTCACGTATCTGATAGCTAGTCGACTGTGATGGGTAGCAGCCAGGGTAGATCCGAAAGGTTACACCCCCTGGTGCAACTCCCATAAGGGGGTAAAAGGTGAATACTTGAAAAAATACAACTTATAATTTAATACTTGTGAACATTAATAGTACTAATTTCTGTCAAGAAGCCAAAGGTTTCATTACATTTTCTTCCGTTTGAGTCCTAGAGCATCCAGTGCCGTCAGTGCACCGCGTGTCGCACTGTAGGCGTTCGCATTCCTTCTTCCATCTGGCTGTCCAACCACTCCAGCTTTCTCAAGTAGTTGGGAGCAAGAGTAACTAGACAAATGAATTATACGTCGTCAGATGAACCATTTTCTCCTGAAAGGCAGGAAAGCCCTTTGTTGGCCGACTCGGTTGAGCTTCAGACTGTCACTCGATGGGCCGGAGTTCAATTCCCGCGGCCGGCTGATGAAGAGTTAGAGGAACTTATTTCTGGTGATGGAAATTCATTTCTCGCTATAATGTGGTTCGGATTCCACAATAAGCTGTAGGTCCTAAAATAATTTAAGTAACCAATTGGTTCTTAGCCACGTAAAATAAGTCTAATCCTTCGGGCCAGCCCTCTCTAGGAGAGCTGTTAATCAGCTCAGTGGTCTGGTAAAACTAAGGTATACTTACTTACTTTCTCCTGGAAGGCCTGAGGGCAGTTTCTTTCACCGGAAGTGCCATTTTTCCTCTCACGACCTTCAGCGTGTTGTATGATCTTCAGCCTGTGGTTATAGTTGTGTTGTAGCGAAGGTGTGAGTGAGTAAGAGCAGCGTCTACAGACTTAACTCTTGTCTTCAGACAACAAACAGACAGGACAGTAACTCTTGCGAACGGAAATGTAGCGTCTGACAACAGGCGAACGAAAACAGAGGTCAACCACACAATCATTTGTGTTTGATGAATAAAGGCTATATACAAATAAACTGACATACAAGGCATGACCGAAGCTATGGTGCGTACGGCCGAAATGCTGACATTGTAATGCGTACGGTGACAACAGTACATTTGATCTGACAGTAATATGAAAGAAGATGTGTGTATAAAAGATGCGTGACGTCTGCTGCTGTGTTCCATGTGTGGGCGTGTTTCGCCCGCCGAGATGATGACGTGAGGAGATGAGCTAGGCAGCTGAGATGACGGTGTGTGTCCACGTGGGACCCTACAGTAGAAACACAAAAGATTCAGCATTTTAAGTCAACTGATAAACTGAATAGTCTTGAGGATCTTTTCCACCAGAAGTGCAATTTCTCTTCACACGATCTAAAGTGATTCAAGTGATTTGCAGCCTGTGGTGGTTGTTGTAGTTATACAAATAAGAATGATTAACTATTTCATGTGAACTGAATAAGTCGGTTTACAAATGTGTGTGAATAAATATTGTATATATAGTCTTTTTCAATTCCATATAGGGGCACTAACATTGACAGACCTTCCATTTTGGGAAACCATAGACAATATCAGTATCATTTTACATTTTTTTGCTGTATTTTGGGATTAATGAGATTTCCGTATGGGATTCCTCTACAAAGCCCTGTTGCTTTTGAAGGTTTGTGTGTGAGGGCCAGCCCATTAATCCCTGTCTGGGATTTGGTAATCTCATTTTCATCAAAGCCAATCTGATCATTAAGGTTATTAGTTGTGAAATTGCATTATGGAATGTAAACGGTCATTCTGTGTTATTGGACGAGAGAGAGAGAGAGAGAGAGAGAGAGACGTTTAGGA
Source organism: Macrobrachium rosenbergii (assembly GCF_040412425.1). Classification (NCBI taxonomy): domain Eukaryota; kingdom Metazoa; phylum Arthropoda; class Malacostraca; order Decapoda; family Palaemonidae; genus Macrobrachium; species Macrobrachium rosenbergii. The sequence goes on along the minus strand of NC_089785.1, from coordinate 26,821,663 downwards.
AATTCTAACGAATCCTCTGTATCGTAGCCTAACTGGCATAGTTTGAAATTGTGTTCCCAAACCGTTTACATCTGTGGTGACTTAAGAAGTGAATGGATGTCGAAGTATGAAAGTTGACGAAATATTTAGAGGTAATGTCTCATATATATATATATATATATATATATATATATATATATATATATATATATATATATATATATATATATATATATATATGTATATATATATATACATACACACATACATACATACATACATACATACATACATATAATATATATATATATATATATATATATATATATATATATATATATATATATATATATATATATATATATATATATATATATGACCTCTGCCATTGAGACGCCATTTTCATTCACGCATTAACTAAGCAAAAACTCGTCTGATTCTCTTTAGAAGTATTACTCATCTTCTCCAAATTGAGTTCCTCCTAAATATTTTTAAAATGAAATCATTTATGCATTTCCTTTTAAGCTTAAATTTTAGATTCATTTTTAAATTCTTTTGTGTCATTTAATTTACCAGACTTCTCTTTTCCCCTTCTTACCATTCCTTTGATCTGTGTCTACGTCCCCTCTCTCTCTCTCTCTCTCTCTCTCTCTCTCTCTCTCTCTCTCTCCACCCCTTACAGCACACCACTTGAAACAGAAACATCAAATCTAATTCTCTCATTCACTGCCTCATTCACTTATAAAAACCAAAGGTTTAAAAAACAGACGAACGGGAATAAGAGAACAAAAGAACAAAGGACAGCTATGGAAGAAACAAAAGGATTGAAACAAAAGAATGGGTTGGAACTTTTAATGTTGCTTCAAGTGCTTTTTAAAACTGCTGGCGTTCTTGTTCGTGATTAAAAGGTTTTAGTTCCAATAAAGGAAAAAGGAATTATTTTGACAGTTGCCAAAAATTCATATACTATTATTATTATTGTTATTATTATTATTATTATTATTATTATTATTATTATTATTATTATTATTATTATTATTATTAAATCTAGTTTCTTCTTTTGATATTAAATTTTTCACTTTAAATTTCACAAAACGTTTAATCTTTATTATTAAGATAAAGTGATTTTATCATTCCTTTTCTGAATATTGTGTCAAAAGTTAAGTATACCTTAGTTTTACCAGACCACTGAGCTGATTAACAGCTCTCCTAGAGAGGGCTGGCCCGAAGGATTAGACTTATTTTGCGTGGCTAAGACACTTTTTAATTCTTTATTCAGGTGAAATTCGTACCCATTTAAAATATCTCTTCTTTCTTTTTAGTTTTCCTTGAAAGAAAACTATTGTGCCGGCTTTGCCTGTCCGTCCGCACTTTTTCTGTCCGTGCTTTTTTCTGTCCGCACGTTTTCTGTGCGCCTTCAGATCTTAAAAACTACTGAGGCTAGAGGGCTGCAAATTGGTATGTTGATCATCCACCCTCCAGTCATCAAACATAGCAAATTGCAGCCCTCTAGCCTCAGAAATTTTCATTTTATTTAAGGTTAAAGTTAGCCATAACCGTACTTCTGGCACTGCCATAGGTACTAACAACACAGGCCAACAAAACAACGGCGCATTTTTTACGTGTTGTCTTTTCTGTTTCATTCAGAACTGAACTTGAACGACGAATAAAGATATTCAGTTTCTGTCTTTTTTTCCTGTCTCGAGATGATTCACACCAAACTTCATCAACTTCCTTCGAAACTGAAATACCGACTCTTCGGGGTTTGGGAGGGGCGAAATTTGCAAAAGAATTGGCCCGGAAGTGACGTTTGTTTTATCTCCTCTCTCTCTCTCTCTCTCTCTCTCTCTCTCTCTCTCTCTCTCTCTCTCTCTCTCTCTCTCTCTCTCTCTCTCTCTCTCTCTCTCCATATCCTATTAAACAAAATATTTTCGGCGTCATTGAATCATGTAACTGAGACTTTTAGGGGAGGGGTTCGGGGGTCGAGGGGGGTCGGGTTTGGGGTGAAAAGCTTGGGAGGCCAGAGAGAGAGAGAGAGAGAGAGAGAGAGAGAGAGAAGAGAGAGAGAGAGAGAGAGAGAGAGAAGATGCTTAGAATTTACTAATTCCCTCAGTCGTCATTTTTGTCCGAGAATGACTTCCTTCTTAACTGCATAAGTCATATAATACCTTCCATTTCTCTCTCTCTCTCTCTCTCTCTCTCTCTCTCTCTCTCTCTCTCTCTCTCTCCGTCTAAGTTTGTTTACACCGTCCGTTTTATTTCGTGAAGTTCAGTGGATAAATTCCCTCTGATAAAACTTGAGTAGACAATCAAAGACACATCTGAGGTATTCAACTTAAAAGGAAACAAATGTTAGTTACTTTTTTCTTTGTCTTTGTTTCTTCTTTTTTCATTTGTTTTTAATTTTTAACATTTTCGTGAACTTCTCGTCATCAAAATTCACAGAAATAATACATTTTTATTGCCTTAATTTAAATTCGTGTATATTTTTTAATGTTGCAAAGTTTTAATAGAGAAAGAGAAGTAAAATTATATTTTTAATGTTAAAAGTTTTAATAGAGGAAGAGAAATGAAAGCATATTTTTTAATGCTGATAAGTTTTAGTATCGAAAGAGAGGTAAAAATATATGAACAATGAAATTTTTTTAGGGAAAAACATCAAATTAAGACCTTAATGAAGATGAATAGAAGCATATCAGACTAATTATGAAATAAGAGACGTAGGAAAATAATCTTTCATCTGAAGACTTCAGTTGACCCGACACCTTCAGGGGGAACATTTGGGAGGAGCTCCTTGTGATCTCGTGAAGACACTTTGAGATTATCTGCTCACTCATTTGTATTCCTCTGATGTCCAGATTTCATTATTTCCGGAGAGAGAGAAAGAGAGAGAGTCTAGGATCAGAAATACATGTTAAAATATTCTCAACGCGTTGCATAATAACAGAGAGAGAGAGAGAGAGATTACAGATTCGACGCTTTCTGTCTATGACAAGTGAGCATCGGAGCGAACAAAAATCCTTCCTCAGGCAAAGAGCATTTCACGGCCTGCACAGTCAGACAGACAATCTGGAGGAAATGGCCTCTTTCAGATTCTGTTACTTTGTTGTCAAAATGTGATTATTGTGCCATTTTTCTGTGAGAGGAGCCATTAATGTTTTCATGTCGATCAGATGGTGTTCATGTTAACTTAGACCAATTTATCAAGGTCAGTATCATGTCTTTCATTTGAGTTTTTGTCTTATTGTGACCCATTAACTCCAGCACCAGACCATTCTTGGTCACTCTGTCTAGCACTATCTCAGTCCAGTCTTCTTGTGGGTGTGAATGTCCAGGCCATGTAGATTCTGCTGCAGTTGAATGTCCAGTGTATGTAGACTTCTGCGGGAACTATTTTTGTATCTCCTTGAGGGCCTATCTACTGGCCCCCTGCCTTCCATCGCAGCTGTTGTATTCTAGCCTGACAAAACCCACATTTTCACTACATGTCCTGTCCACTGCAGCCTTTTGAATTCAACGAAAGCTTGTGATCTGTGGTTGACTGTCACAGTTTTATATCTGAGAATCTTTCTCCAGTATGATTTCTCTTCACCAGATTCAGGTCCTGAGAGACAGAATGTTGACATTGTATAGAAGGGATTTAGGATAATATTTTCATGCACAAACTCTCGTCACTTGGTAATTGTAGGTCAGTGCTGAGCACTCTGAGCACTTTCCTCTCCTCCTGAAGGGGATGTAATGTCTTCTGGTCGTCACCTGGTGCGGGTAAATCATGAAAGAACGGTTCGTGTATTGCAGCTGTCAGCATTAAAATCGGTCCCTCTTCTAGAATTGCTGACGTCTTTTAAGGAGTCTGTGATGTCAGCTTACAGGATTAGTTCTCTCTCTCTCTCTCTCTCTCTCTCTCTCTCTCCGATTTGTTGAAAATGTTTTGAGAAATTTGTTCTTCCAATATTCATAATTTTTTCTGTGCACTACAGATCTCTCTACACCACTCCTCTGCATCGGACAATCCTGGCCCGGTCTTCTTAATCCAGGCCTTTCCCACTACACTTTATCAACGTCTAGCCACTGTGTACCTCACATTACACTACTTCTGACTGATATTAATCTTCTTTAAGTAACTGCTTTTGTTATGCGGTTTAGTTTTTCTTTGTATTGCGTTGCACCACATATGAACGACCGTGTCTGTAGACTTCACTTGATAGTAACGCAGGGGACTCGGTAAGTTAGGTTGAAATTGTCTATTAATAATTTTTCATATTTCAGGAGGGGGTAAGTATTCACCGGGCACGGTTTTTCATAAGTTTTATTCTAACTCTAAACTATATCACACGGCCAGCCACCCTGGACTTAGAAATTTCTTGATGTTAAGAGAGGAGCGAGTGACACAATCCTACCCAATTTGGTTTTCAAGTAACTCTGGCTAAAAATTGATCAGAATGAACTCTGGACCTATGTTGAATAAAACCCGCCTCCTTGAGGACGTCTACTTTACTTCTTAATGGTTCAATCTTAACTCCCACTTTTGGCAAGGACAAATCAGGTCAATTTTTGCTGACCTTTTCGCTTCATAACCTATCCTCTAACTCCTCCTTCCTTTCCCACATCTTGGAGGTTTGTTATGGTTAGTCTTCAATTTACTTGGTCCCATGACTCATCATTTTAAATTATCAACATCGTCTCTCTCTCTTTCTTTCATAATCCCGATCAGTGAATCTCATACTTATTCACTGCATAACATCACTGGTCACCTACCTGCATTGACTACAATGCAAGTAGATAACTAACTCAACTTGACTATAGTCAATTACTTCAATTTCAATAATAATTACTCTAATAACAAGCAATAAATGCAAGAAATATTATAATGCATCATAGTGCTAACACAAACAATACAAGTATGAATTTGAATATCAAATACTCAAACTAAATGCAGAAAATTATGGCAAAGTAAATATATCAAATGCCTATTACTCTCTGGTTATCAATTGTAAAATAAAAAAATCAATCATCAAATGTTCAAGTGGACAAGTCAATGGTAAACGCTATCACTTCTAGAAAGGATTCTGTCCATCATGTCTTTGATTATGGTGTTTATTCAATATTAATTTCCTGACAATTATAAAAGAAATGAAAGCAAACAGTATTAAAAGAATGACATTTATGAATGACATGATAGGAGAAATCTCGGTCTTATATATATGAAAGAAAGTATGAACCTCTTTCTAGCTTTGTGAATGTCTCCAATTCCAGTTCTGAAAGTTGAAATTGTTAATAACTGCAAACTGATGTACACTTTTACTGAAATTCAAACTGTACGTCGAAAACTGTTGGTTTGTAATACAAATTATGTAAAATGACCAGTTCACAAGCAGATGAAAATGAGTGTACGTTAATGAAAACTACTTCTGTTTTGTTTGACTTACAGTCAATCTTAGCATTCAATCTGTTTGCTGAGAACACAAAAATTTCATCATCAATGATTTGAGCCTTGAAAGTTTCTGTAAACGGTATATATTTACAATGGTTCTTACCATTCTTGTTGTTTACAAGATCATCTAGGCAATGAAGAGCACTCAATGGTTCATAGAAATTCACAATGTTACAAACATATACACCATCATTAAGCATGACACATTCCCTGAATTTATGTTCGGGAATTTCAGTCACTAGAAAGAATCATGCTGCAAGGCAAAGTGTCGAACTGTTCCTTCTAGTACAATGGACTTATTATCTACTACCATTGGGAATGGATAGACTGACATCAATGAGTTGACGTCTGGATTGTTGAAAGGGATCACTAGTATGATTTGATTGGCTATCACTTTCACTGTTATCAGCCATAATAGTCCACTATATTTTCTACTAGTGGCTTCAAGTGATTGTTCACAACACATTTCTGAATAATGGCTTCAATTTCACTAGGGTTATCAGAAAAGGCGACAGCAGGTTTTTACCTGCCATCATGATTGCATTGAGTAATTCCTTGTATTCCAGAAGGAAATTACTTGTTTCTATGAGCAGTTGCTCCATCATTTCTGTTTGATGGATTCTAGCAATTTCTGATGAAACATTATGGAGGGCACTATTCACAAATTCTTTCAGCACTGTGATCATTTTCTGATTTTGATTGACATTTCCTATTACTTTATTATAGACAGTGCCCTGCTCAGAAGCCCAATTTTCAAGTTGTGCCACTCTTTCCTTTAGCCTTTCAACATTACCATCGGTCGCCACTCCAAAGAGATTGTGTAAAGCGACGCCTATAAAGGGTATGAGTGATCGCTTTACTACTTTCCTTGGCATAACACTATCGATGTCCCTCTGCAACTTGGAGAGCATGTCGTACAAATTTCTATCTTGGACACTTTGTAATCCTGCCTGTATCTGATTGCTCAGCTGGCCTAACTGCTCTCTCTGATCGATAATGGAGTCCGTCTGGATCTTAACAATGGCTAGGTCCTGTATCATCTTAACCTTGCCATGTTCCTTGATGATGGCTCCCTTCCTTAGTTGTACGAGTGAGTTCACAATTTGACTCACTGCCAACCACCATACAATCCATTTGCTGAAATAATGTTATTGAGCAGTAAAAATCTTATCAACTACATTTGTTTACCATTGCACTTGCCATTACCTTCTTCTCAAATTATACCTTGGGGTCATTGAAGATTCTATTTTATTATCTATCTTATCTTTATTGGACAAATCTTTAACTGGGTAGACGACCAAGGTTCTGAATGAACTACTTTAATGTGGTTCCAATGTACAATGGATTCTTTCAAGGTAATTTCATGCATTAACTTGAATTTATTCAACTTCAAAACTTCTAAAACTCTATATGGACCTCGAAATTTTGGTGATACTTTAATATTAGGTCCTTCAAGAACATGATTGAGTACATAAACTTGTTGTCCTACCTTTAACGAGGGTATGGTGGATCTGTTATTGTAATACTTACTAGATTTTTTATGTAACTCCTTTAATCTAGCCCTGGTGACTTTAACGGTCTCTGTACGTACGTCTTGTCTTCCAAGCAATATAGTCCTCGTAGTTGTACGTACGTCTGGGTGGTGTGGCATCATCCAAAAGTGAATTTGGCATTCTCTTTTGGTAGCCATACAATAGGAAATGAGGAGTTTCTCCTATTGATTCATTTACTGTGTTGTTTAGAGTAAATTGTATGTCTTCGAGAGTCAAGTCCCAGTCTTCAGTGCTAGGGGTTACCAATGTTTTCAGAACATCCTTTATCTTGCGATTTGTTCTTTCTACTGCTCCATTTGAGCTTGGCTTATAGGCTGTTATTTGACATTTCTGTATTTCATAAAAGTCACACAATTTCGTTAGAATGTCACTAGTAAATTCAGCAGCATTGTCTGAGAGCAAAACTTGAGGACATGAATGTCTGGTTATAATTCTAGACTTAAAGGCTTCTGCCACCGTTGATGCTTCTCTGTTTCTAGTTGGAACAATTTCTACGTATCTGGTCAAATAGTCAATGAAAACTAAAATCTGTTTATTTCTCTGATGGTGTTCGGGAATGGACCTAAGAAATCCATTGTGACTACTTGAAAAGGATTTAATTCTGAAGGATACATTTCCAGAGGAGCCTTGACGTTGACATTCCCTTATGTATATTACATAGGGTACAATTCTGAACAAATCGAGTAGCATCTTCACTACATCGAGGCCAAAAATAGTTTCTAGTGATTGTTCTACATGTTTTCTTAATTCCAGGATGTCCTGATAACTTGTATGAATGGGTTAGTTCTAAAACGTCTTGTATTAGTGTATTAGGAATGTACAAACGTGAACAAGCATTTGTCTGTCTGAAGTCTTGTACAATAACCCATCTATCAATTGAAACTCTGAATTTTTCTCACCTTGCAAGAGGTTACCTATTACTTCCCTTATTCTAGAATCCTTTTGTTGTTCCTGACGAACTTTGTCTAAATCTAAGTCTGTGATTTGACAACTGAAGGCGAAATTACGAGTGGTAATTTGTTTCTCGTTCTCTTCTTGTGATCTAGATAAGGCGTCAGCTAATGTGTTATATCTACCAGGTATGTATTTAAACTCTGGGGCAAATTCTAATACGCTAACGAACCATCTATTGAACTTCATATTATTGGTAAAAGCCCTTTTTCTTGAAAAAGATCACAAATGGGTTTATGATCTGTAAGAACATTAATTTTATGTCCTAGCAAAATGTGCCTAAATTTCTGTAATCCCCAGACTAATGCCAAACATTCCCTTTCTGTTGTACTGTAATTTCTTTCAGCTGCATTCAAAACTCTACTGGCATAGTATACAGTCCTCATCCTTGTTTTATCCTTTTGCATCAAGACGGCACCTAGTCCTGTACTTGAAGCATCACAGGCTAAGTAGAATTCCTTCTCGAAGTCTGATAAACTAGATAGGATCTGTTATCAACATATCCTTTAGTGTTTTGAACGCTGCTTCCTGTTCATCTTTCCACTCATAGCTAGTATCTTTCCTAGTTAACTCATTTAATGGTTTTGCTATGGTAGCAAATCCCTTTATGAAAGGTCGATAATACCCTACCATACCTAGGAATCTTCTTAGTGCCTTCAAATTTCTTGGGGCTGGATAGTCTACAATAGCCTTAATCTTTCCTTCTTGCATTTTCAAACCATGTTCACTGATAACATGTCCTAGATATTCTAGAGATTTCTTCAGAAACTGACATTTTTTAATTTTTACCTTTAAACCGGCCTTTCTGAGCCTATCTAATACTAATTCTATTGTCTTGAAATGACTCTCTACATCCTTACTAGCAATTATTACATCATCAAGATAAACCGATACGTCTTCAACATCTCCCAAGATTTGCAGCATTAAACGTACAAACGTTAAAGGAGCTGAAGTAAGACCAAACGGCATTACCTCAAATTGCAAATGTTCTTTATGAGTACTGAATGCCGTGAGATGCTTGGATTCTTCATCGAGAGGAACTTGCCAATATCCACTCAGTAAATCGAGGCTAGAAAAACCTTGGCACCTCCTAATTGAGCTAACATGTCATTAATGACTGGCATTGGCATTCGATCAGGGACGGTGTGGGAATTCAATTTACGGTAATCAATTACCATCCTCCATGTACCGTCTTTCTTTGGAACTAGCAGTAAAGGTGAATTATAAGGTGACCTAGAAGGGTATTACAACTCCATCTTCCTTCATCTCTTCAACCATCTCGTCTACAATGGGTCTTTGACTTATTGGAAGTTTGTAGTTAGGTATATAAAAAGGTCTAGCACCATCTTCTATGACTATTTTGTGCTGCAGGACATCTGTCCTTCCTAACTTATCTCCTGTTACTGCTACAACACTCCTATATTTCTCTAATATCTGTATTAACCTGTCCCTACAATGAGGAAAATCTGTATTATTTACTTCCCCTTCTAATTTAATTCTGTGTCAGCTACAGAGACAAATGCTTTTTCACTTATGGTTAGTAGAGGGTTAGTAATCACAATTCCCTTTACAGAATTCTATGCCGGCATGCAATTCTAGTCTCTTGTCAGAATAATTATACACATAAGTCGTACAATTTCCACCATTAAGTCTTACTAGGGAATTGTCCATTTTCACAAAGTCTGGTAAGTCTTCATTAACTAATAACACATCTGTATCACCTAGGTTTTTATCTGTTACAATTCTAAGACAAACCTTTGTCAGACCTTGTGGATGCAGTATAACGCTATTGTTTAATTTGAGTTTTACAAGATTATCATCGGCAGTACTAACTAAGCAGATCTCTTCTGCATTCTGTGCATCGGCAGTGTAACAGACATCAGTATCATCTGAACTTTCATCTTGTGGTATCACAGAACCTATCTCTGTCATTTTCAGGTTGCCTAACAGCAACACCTCATTGAGATACTTCTCTTCCGTATCTTCTCTTATTATTAAGTGACTACAATCTATTAGCGTGTCAGGATCGTCAGGTTGGGAAAAAGAACTAAGTTCTTCGGAGGTATCTACTTGTCGTGCACTTGAGTTATCAGGTTCATACCTGCTATCTGAGAATTCCTCCTGAGTGGCTTCTAGGCTTTTAAAAGTAGTTTGTCTATCTTCTTCTATTTCTTCTATCATTGAATTTCTACACACTGTCCTACCCGGGTTAGCATTAAATTCTATTTCTATCTGTTGGATGTCTACTTCTTCAGATGAGGCTGTCTCAGGTAAAGTGATCAAGTTTATCTGAAACTGTTCCTCTTCTTCAAGAGAGCAAACATTTCCTCTATCAATTTCCTTGATAGTTACTCTTCCATTGCTACAATCTAGTGTAATTCCACATCTTTTCATAGCCTGAAGGAAAATAGAGCTTGAGCTGGAAAATATTTCTTCCAACACCACAAACTCTTCCCTGTATTTCTTATTTAGAATTTCTATCTCTAAATTGACATTGCCTATAGCCCTTATTTGCTTTCCAGCGATCCCCTTTATGGTCCTATAGGATTCTCTCATTTGGGAAAGCTCACAACCTATATGTTTTGTTAAAGTGCCTTTATCTATGATACTTACAGTACTGCCTGTATCCAACAATATGGAACTCAGTACACCTTCTAAGTGTACTTGTATGATAGGCAACTCTTCCTGACACGTATTAAAATTCTTTTACAGAAAACACTATTTCATTACTTCGAGTAATGTCTGTTGGGGACACATCCTTATTCACTGTCACTATTTCTCTCTGTAAGGATGGACCTTTTGCTGCACTCTCTGTGATTGTCACTGAGAATCCCTTGATTTGGGTTACTGGGGAGGTATTCTGATTATTAGGCTGAGTACTTTGGTTATTTTGAGACCCTGAGAATATCCCTGTTTGTTGTACCAACAGTTCTGGATTAAATGTCCTGTCTTATTGCAATTCGAACACCATTTGTTTCTTCAACAATTCTGGGTTGTATGGTTGTTATAACCACAATTTCCACAACTTTGTCTCTGCCTATTGAACTGTGGCCTATTATTCCCTGAATTTTGGCCTTGACTAGCTCCCCTCTGTCCAGGAGTCCTGTTATTTCCACTGTTATTTCCATTAGTTCCAGTGGTATTCCCATTGTTACCTCTGTTTGGCGGCCTACCTTGATTGTTTCTATTTGATTGATTAAATCTCCTATTGTTGTTCCCACCATTTCTATCAAACGAATTTCTATTTCCCTGATACCTAGACCTAGCTTGCCCTGATTGGTTTCTATTGGACTGATTGCTATTATTTCTTGGGTTTCCACTAGCTACGGTTCCCGTAAAAATCTGCACTACTACTTGATGAATTCTGTTTTACTTTCCTTTCTATGTACATCAAGGTTTGTACAATTCCATCATTTGGCTTCCTATCACAGTACTTCTTTAAGGCTACTCTTTCTTCCTTACCCAAAGCATCGTAGATTGGTCCTAATGACATATATCTAAGTACCTTGGATATACTAGCTAAATCTGTTTCATCATCATCAAATTCATCCTTCCTTCCAACAACAATTCCTACAGCTTTCATATCTGTCGTCACTCTATCTATAGCTTCTTCTACTCTAGTGGCTAAAACTAAGTGATTACCCTCATATTTCTGATGATGGAAAGTTCCTATGTTGTACCATGGATCTTTCTGTGCTTCTGGTTGCCAAAACTGTAAGCACTGTTTCTTGAATTCGTTAAACAGAGTAATATTCCTAAAAGTACTGAATGAAGAACTGTATGTGCATCACCATGTTCCATACTAACATACAAGAGTGCTTCATCTATTTTCTTTCTCTCATCTGTGATACCAGCAGCTGAAATTCTGCTTTCTGTGTCTGCTATCCATCGATTTACACCATATTCTTCTAATCTACTTTTATCTACATTACTTGGGTCTACCGTTCCACAAAATCTAGTGGCTTGGGTTATTACGGCGGCTTGCGCCATGTTGGGATTTCTAGGTACAATGGAAGTTATTGGGTTAGTGGTTACAACTGAAGGGTTAGGCGCACTGGTAAACTAAGTGGGGACCTTGACTACGAGAACGTCTGGGTCTAGTATTACTAGGATCAACTTGTCTAGAAAGTCGTTCAGGTACAGGTCTTAGGTTATATGGAGTCTGGTCTTCGCTTCTTGTCTGTTGCAGTCGGGCGATAACTTCATCCAAAGTGTTATTCATATTAATTCATAAAATATTCAATGATTCCAAGAATGAAAAATTGAAAAAATTAATTTGAGAATCAGGTACTTACTTCAATTGCATGTTTGCTGAGTTGACTGTATCCTCTATACAAAAAAATTCAAATTTTTCCTAACTCATTCCTTCATAGGACTCTCTCACAATCTGAAAAAGTCTGATATTAGTATTTATGTATACAATTGTTTGGGTTCCACTGCAAAATGCTGCGCCAAGTGTTTAACAATAAAATTTATTATGATAGAATTATTTAAACAGAATTGTCTCTATCACCAGGTGAACGAAAATCTCTATTTCGTAAAAAAAAATTACTAAATATGAGAAAAAAAATTATTTCCTTCGTACAACAATAAGGAAATATTGTTCAGAATACTATTCAAAAGAAAAATAATTTACTTAAATTATTTATGTTTAAAAAAAAATTATTTGCGCACTGCAGGAAAAATAATTATATAAAATTTCACGCACACAAAAAAAAAATTTAATTATTCACAGAGAAAAAAAATTCTCTTGATAATTCCCGATACTAGGAATGAATGTTTACTATTCAATTAGCTTCGTGTCGCCTTGCACTTGAAGATCGCGCTGATTGCACTTGAGCGCAATTTGTCGTTAGCATCCAGCGATAATTCGGCACAGCTCGGCCGACTTCCAGTCCGTACTTGCTGAATTTGGCGAAGAAAAAATTTGGAATCCCTTCCAAATTGTTGATTGAAGACGTTACTTCCTTTCTCCGGAGGCGGTTATCAACGCGTTGACTTCTAAACTTTATCGCCGTTCCGAATTCTTCACTCTCTTTCGTCGCCGTCGTCGTCACTGCTCTGCTACCGCTACTTTTCGCTAAGTCTCCCTTTTAGCGACCAAAAATTTTTGGAATTTCGTGTATTTAAGTCCGTACACGATAGAAAAGTTCACTGAACTGACGTAGATATTAGCGACTTTCATACGTCCGCCAACACAGTTTGTTTTGGTCTTCTCGCTTCTGCGATCGGCGTAGTATAGGGCGAGTTGCTGATTCTTTCTTTCGTAAATTTCGTTTTTTATAAAAATCACCGCTGTTCTATGCCGTGATTATTACTATTGTTCTTATTATGTTCATATATAATTATTAAACTGAATTTCTGGTTGATCTTATGCGAATGTTCGGAAGTTTCAAACTAGGCAGAGATTTACCGCTGTCAATTTTTCATTCCGATCGACGCAAAAAGATTCACTGCTTCTTGGAATATTTCGTTCTGCTTCGTTTCCCTTCTGCTACAGTGTTGATGTTGTATTGGTGTTTCTAGTGCTGAAGACCGTCTTGAGATTATTTGCGCTGTTAAATTGAGAGTTAGTTTCAGCGCCGTCACTGCTCACTCTCTGTAAATTTCTCTAGGGCCGTGAACTTTAATGTTTTTCAAATGTGCGCTGGGCGAAATCCTCCGAAACTGCCACCAAATTATATGTTATGCGGTTTAGTTTTTCTTTGTATTGCGTTGCACCACATATGAACGACCGTGTCTGTAGACTTCACTTGATAGTAACGCAGGGGACTCGGTAAGTTAGGTTGAAATTGTCTATTAATAATTTCTCATATTTCAGGAGGGGGTAAGTATTCACCGGGCACGGTTTTTCATAAGTTTTATTCTAACTCTACTATATCACACGGCCAGCCACCCTGGACTTAGAAATTTCTTGATGTTAAGAGAGGAGCGAGTGACACAATCCTACCCAATTTGGTTTCCAAGTAACTCTGGCTAAAAATTGATCAGAATGAACTCTGGACCTATGTTGAATAAAACTCCGCCTCCTTGAGGACGTCTACTTTACTCTTAATGGTTCAATCTTAACTCCCACTTTTGGCAAGGACAAATCAGGTCAATTTTGCTGACCTTTTCGCTTCATAACCTATCCTCTAACTCCTCCTTCCTTTCCCACATCTTGGAGGTTTGTTATGGTTAGTCTTCAATTTACTTGGTCCCATGACTCATCATTTTAAACTATCAACATCGTGTCTCTCTCTCTCTCTCTTTCTTTCATAATCCCGATCAGTGAATCTCATACTTATTCACTGCATAACACTTTTACTCTTACGACTTTACCCATCTCACCCTCTTCCCATCCAGTTTAATAATAATAATAATAATAATAATAATAATAATAATAATAATAATAATAATAATAATAATGCTTTATGATGAATAAATATTAGACAAAAGTTATTTCTTCATACTAAGCCTACATAATAATAATAATAATAATAATAATAATAATAATAATACTTTTAGAATGAATAAATATTAGACTAAAATTATTTCTTCATCCTAATCCTACATCAATAAGGAAGTCTTCCTCCGGTTTGAACCTCATACTATTTTTACGTCGGTGAAAATTAAATTATGTAAATATTCACAACAGCTTAAGAAAGTCTGCCATGTACAAAATCTCCGAAACAGGAATTTCGTCACCCTTTACCACCCTTTTCCTCTCCCTGGGGAGAAAATTGTCGCCCTACTAAATGTTTGTGAGGCCTGAGACGCGCTGGTTAGAATTCAACGGAGGCTTTGCACTCTCTCTGAAGGTGGCCCCAAATTTGGCCCTTGGGAGATCTGTGTTATTGCTTGGGCTTATTTCGTTTGCTCTCGCTAATTTGGTGTCTTTTAATAATCTCATTGTGACCCATTGCTGCTGCCCACGACTGTGTCATATTGCCTGTTGCAAGTTTCTGATCAGTGATGTTTTGGGTGAGGGTGCTTATGTCCAGTGGTGGGCTCTGGAGATTATTTATTTCTCTCTCTCTCTCTCTCTCTCTCTATTTTCTCTCTCTCTCTCTCTCTCTCGTTCCCATTACAAACGCATATCGTTAACATCAACATGCAATGAATTTTCCGGTATCTTCAAATCAAGGAATATTGCTTCATCACCTCAGTCTTTCTCTCCTTCGCGAAAGGAGCCAGTAACGATTCTCTCTTGTTCCTTTCTCTCCGTTCCGAACGGGGCAAAATTTACCGAAGTGACAAAATCTGTTTGGCCCACTCCTGTTCCAGTACCGCGTTCCAGAGGGTGCCTGGAAGATTAGTGGTCCAGAGGATTGTTTTATGATTGAATAGTTTTCACAGGATTTGTATTATGCTCCAAACAAATCCTCTCATCTTGTTTGTTTTGTAGGAGGAGAGAATAGAACCCGTCGGCTAACTGAGTAATTTAGGAATGCTCGTTTTAGTCCAGAGGTAAAGGGGAGAAATCTGAGTGAGCACAGAAGGGCAGACCCATTTGCTGGTCTTGTGACCAACGAGGATTTTGTTTTTTTGAGACAGTTAAGAGTATTTGTCACAGGTTGACCTGGATTGGATGACTGGTAGAAATTGACAACTTTAGAATTTCCTTATCAATTGAGCCTTGATAAAGGAACTAATTGCGAAAGAAATTATTTGTTTATGAGATTTAAAGTTGATGGAACACCTAGATAATATATAAACTTCTTTCGAAATAAAAATATTTTATTTATGCGATTTAAACTTAACGTAACACCAGCCCTTGGACGCAGACAACCTTACAGAGTTAATCCTTAACTGAGACTTGCCCTGTATATTCGCTTGTGCGTGGGTGGCCTTGAGATTTATTGCCCCAAAAAGAGTGAGGGAAGGGGTCGGGTGTTAGGGAGGGCCATTCGTCTACTGGTCAAAGAGTGTGACCTGTGTTCTTTATGAAGAGAAATGGCCAGTTGTCCAAATGGTACCTCAGTTGATCATCGCCTTCTCTCTTATTTCTTTCTTTTATTCAAAGATTTATCTTTTTCTCTTATTCTTTTACTTCTCTATTCTTCTCTCTCTCCTCTCTCGTAAATTTAAAAAAATTCCTGTAATTTCTACATTAAGAGAGAGAGAGAGAGAGAGAGAGAGAGAGAGAGAGAGAGAGAGAGAGAGAGAGAGAGAAAGAAGAAGAAAGAAGGAGGGGGAGGGACTGATAGCTAGTTTATTTTTATAGGAGAGAGAGAGAGAGAGAGAGAGAGAGAGAGAGAGAGAGAGAGAGAGAGAGAAGGGGCAGGGACTGATAGATAAAATTTAATTGTTATTAGATTTGCATTACATCGAAATATCTTTCTACTTACATATTTTAAACCTCTCTAATTTACACACATTTATTTTTTATTGCCGTCAGGTAAGTTCCAGAAGGTCGTCCATTGCTGTGGGTGGTGAGTTCGCTTTCTTTATTTTGTTTCCTTTAGTTTTGGGGAGAAATTGCTTCATTTTACTGTTTTTATTTAGTAACTTTTAATAGTAATTATGGCGATATTTAAGCTTTAGCTTTGCCTCAATAAATATTTCCAGTTATTATCAAATTATTTATTTATTTCATTTTCATTATTATTATTATTATTATTATTATTATTAATTATTATTATTATTATTATTATTCAGAAGATGAAGAACCCTATTCATATGGAACGAACCCCAAAAGGGCCACTGACTTAAAAACTGAAGCTTCCACAGAATGTTACGATGTTCATTCGAAAGAAGTAACAGAAGGTAATAGGAAATACAGGAAAAGATAAATTATTAGAGAAACAGATAAATTAATGATTTAATGAAAAATAATATTTATTCATATTGAATATTTCTGTCTTGTGTGACCCCATTCTGTTAAAGGAAAGGAACCAGCATCTGCTCTCGCCCTGATTATTTTTCTGAGAATATTTTACATCTCGTCTTCCAACGCTGATGGATTTAGGATCTCAATATGGGGATCCTGTGCCTGGCTTTCTTCTCTTCGCTTCCATCTCTGTTGCCAGTAAGCCTTGGCGGAGGTTTATGATTTAAATATCTTTTTATTGATTGGCTTATGTTTATTAGGCCTTCATTTGATGAAAAACCACAAAAATGATAATGCTTAAAGCAGGTTATTCTCAAATTCTGCAAATGGCAACTCATTCCTCATTGAATGAAATCCTTTTAAAGAGAATCCTATTTCCTGAAGGACTCTGGTGCATCCTGAAACTCATATCATAATTCTAGGTGGTCCTTCTTCCACCTCATTTGCATACGGACGAGGAGGAAGTGGTCCTTATTCTGTCCGAATTTGGGCTCTTAAGTCAACCCTTGTCCTGTGAGGTGTCAGTTTGAATGAGTTCCAGCCTCCGTGTCAGGGGGAAGTTGTTTCCCCTTAAATGTTGTTTTGTTCCTCTCAGATTTTGTGTGGCTTTTGACTTACGCTTTGTTTTTTATGGACATACTGTATTATTATTATTATTATTATTATTATTATTATTATTATTATTTAAAAAAATTGATGTTTCAGCGTCGTTTAGCTTGTAGAGAGTCTCCTCTGTTCTTCTTCTTATATTATCTTTTTGCCCTAAAAGGGGACTTATTTCCGTGTTATTATTATTATTATTATTATTATTATTATTATTATTATTATTATTATTATTATTTATTATTATTATTATTATTTGTTAATAACCAGAAAATTGGTTCAGGCGACGTGATTGAAATAAAAACAAATATTTTTGGAGATTTTCGTCAGAGCACAAAAATTTAAACTCTCTCTCTCTCTCTCTCTCTCTCTCTCTCTCTCTCTCTCTCTCTCTCTCTCTCTCTCTCTCTCCTCAAGAAATGCCCATCTTCCCTGACATTTAATCATTTCTGTTTTTCCAAACTCAAGAGATTCCACGGGATTGAAATAAGTTTTTAAAAGCTCAGCTCTTATGCCCTCTTCATCATGAAGGGGATTAATGAGATAATTAATGGAATCATTTATGAGATCATTAATGAGATTATTAGTGAGATCATTAATGAGATCATTTAGAACCTCATTAAGAATTAAAATATAATTATGGTCTTTGATGAAGAAGAAGGCGAGATGGAAGGAGACACTGACTCGTAACATCTCGAAAAGAATTGAAGGTGTCAGGTGGAGTTTTGCTTAAGTGTTTGGAGGACTCTCTCTCTCTCTCTCTCTCTCTCTCTCTCTCTCTCTCTCTCTCTCTCTCTCTCCAAACTCTTGCAAACACTGCTTTTAA
This sequence comes from Macrobrachium rosenbergii, assembly GCF_040412425.1. Classification (NCBI taxonomy): domain Eukaryota; kingdom Metazoa; phylum Arthropoda; class Malacostraca; order Decapoda; family Palaemonidae; genus Macrobrachium; species Macrobrachium rosenbergii. The sequence goes on along the minus strand of NC_089785.1, from coordinate 26,803,505 downwards.
TACATCTCCCATCCGATTTGATTGTCGTGCCCTTCCGCTCTTTGCTTTAATCTTTCTTTTCTCTCTATTTCTCTTAGAAGGGGTCCTTTGTAAATAGGAACTTTCTGAATTTCTCTATTTCGCTCTCTCTGTTTCTCTTCCAAGGAACCTTTATAAATAGAAACTCCTTCTTTCATTTGCAGAGATTTGGCTCAACGTATCCGGAAGGATTTGCTTTCATTTGGGAAGAGGAGAGACAGTTATTGTAAGGGAGCTTTTGTGTTGCTCAAGGCTTTTCATGACTATGTATAGTGTGCATTTGCATGCCTCTTAGAGAGAGAGAGAGAGAGAGAGAGAGAGAGAGAGAGAGAGAGAGAGAGAGACTATTTCTTTAGCCAATTCGCTGTCCGATGTTTTTATTCGGTCGTGCATTATTTCAAGATTAAAAAATTTTCCCAAAAATTCCTTTTTAAACTTTTTATGTTTTTGGGATTTTTTTATATCGTGATTACCATTATTAGTGTGGACGTTGACACCTTGTGTTTGTGCATGTTTGTATGTTTGTGTTTTTGTTACGACTCGTTTCACGCACATACATCAATATCCTTCTGGAATCCATCGACGCCAGACTCATGCCCCATTTCGCATTCCTGCCGAAGAGAGTCCTGCAGGAGAGAGGCGCCCAGCCAAGCGAGGAAGGGAAGGATTCTTCCTAGGGAGTCCTCCTGTGGCTGGGCAGTCCTCCCGTCGCAGGAAAATCGAAAACAAAGGGTGAACAAACAACTGACAAACAAAGCTGAGTTTCATTGTTTGTTCCTTCCATCCTTCTTACCTGCTGTGAAGGACGAGAAAAGGGAATCTCTCTCTCTCTCTCTCTCTCTCTCTCTCTCTCTCTCTCTCTCTCTCTCTCTCTCTCTCATAGACACACGACGTAGAAAACTCTGGTTAATCTTCAACAAAGACTTTCCAATCCGGAGGTATTGTATGACACGAATAGATTATTACCAGAAGGCATAAGAATGAGACCACGTGTATTGAAAATTATCAGTGAAGAAGTCTACCGGGCCGAGGTATTTTATACCGAAAAAGAGATAGTTGGAAATTAATCTTTTGCCAAGCAGAGGTATAGGGTGTATAAAAGAACTATTAGGGTTCAATTTAAATGACCTTTATGAAACTATACCTAAAGTTTTTCATAAATTTTCACGTTTTACAACTTGTATTTCCCACCTCACCGCAAAATCTAGTTGTCCCTAGAGCTGTTATTAACACTAAAATTATGAATACCGGTACTTTACAGAAGTCTTCCCGAAACTCCAATGCAATACAATGCAATGATTTCAACTTACCGCACAATACAATTGTTTGAACTCGCTATATAATGCAGTAATTTCAATCTGGAATACAATACAGTCGTATTTAACTCACTATACAATACAATCATTTCAACTCTGTAAAATCCAATAATTTTACGTCGATGTAAAATACAGCCGTCCACTATTTTCATCTTTCATTCAGTATAGAAGGCCAGTTTTCCCATTAGCCCAGCTCTTCTGTAAGAGAGCACAGCCCTCAAATTCCTTTCTATATTTCACCAACCTCCAGGCGAAGGGGGTGGATGTACCATTTGATCCCATGAGGGGAGGGAGGTGGTGGGTGGAGTTAGGGATTTTGGTTGTCCATAAAGCGGAATATTGCTTCTGCATCTGGACACTGCTGACGCTGTACACGCTGTCGGAAACTTCAGATTAAAGGACCGAATTTTGCTGATAACATTGACTGAACGCGTCTGATTATTTTTGTTTGATTTGCGCCTGAAAGATAAATCCCTTTTTTCACACTAGAGGTGTAAAGAATATAATATTCTAATATAAGTAGATTGAAGCAGTAAAGTGCATACTTGGAATTTTGCACGAAAGTGTTGCCAGTGCCCCTTGCACTTAAGGTATCAGACTTATCTAGGGTATGTTACATTGATCCAGGACACTCGCGACCAAAAGAACGCGCCGAATGTCTTCCCAAATTCATCCCAGCTTTAGGAATCTCATATAGGGAGGAAATCTTTCAAATGTACAACGATATACTGAAGCCATAATACGCATGCCCATTCATGTTACGTCCACAATACAGAGAACCTTGTCGTAAATATGTCAACTCGTCACATACATATCACAAACATGCTTCGTACGAGTATCGAGCATTGGCTAAAGGTTCGCTCTCCACTACGGTCATTGATTTGCTGTCAACTTGTTTCTGATATGTATGCGATAAGTTGCCGACGCGTGTTGATGACATATTATACACTATTATTGATGCATCCATTATGAGATGAATGTTTTGTATATTTTGACTTTTAGTAACGATTTTGACTTGAGCGTTAGACTTCAACACCTGAGTGATTAGAGCGACAAGAATTGTTCTGATTTACCTGAAATGTAAGGGAAGAGGACTCTCTCTCTCAGATAATCTCTCTCTGCTCTCTCTCTCTCTGGACAGATAATTAAAGGGACAGGGATTGCCGGGATATTGAAATCAAGTATGCTAATGACCTCCGCTGTGAATAAGCTAAAATTGATCTTGACGGCGCATTCTTTTTAACGCCTAATAAAACGGAATTCAAAGTGCTGAGTGTTTGTTAGGTGGAGTTTTTCTTTTTGCGCAAATACAGTCTAGTGTTTTTGTTTGCGTTTACTGCAAATACAACTGTTTTTGCTCAAGTCATTTCAACTCTCCATACATTGCAATATTTTTACCTCGCTATACAATACAACAATAAAAACTCACAATGCAATCGTTTCAACTCACTGTAAAGTACAACCATTTGAACGCGCTATGAGATACACTCATTACAACTTATTATAAAGTACAATTATTTCACAACTCCCTATAAAATACAATCGTTTTAAGTCACCATAACATAAAATCATTGCTTGTAATTTAGAGCCTTCATCCTTTGGACTTGAGAGTGAAGTTCGTGAATTGCATCGAGATAACACTATTTGTAAATATAAACAGAAATCTTGTTCCTGTGGTTCTCAGTGGGAAGGAATCAGTGCTGTGCTGCACAGGTTTGCTCTCTCATTAGGTTATGCAAATACACTGTCTGTTGGTTGTGTGTGTGTGTAAATTCATTAACTGCCGTAGGTAGTCTGATGGTTATTTTTCTGTAAGAACGGTACGCAGTTGTTGGTACACGTTGTGCTTGGATTATGTATATAAAATCACACACACGCACACACATTTTTATCACGTACTCCGTGACTTTATGTTCACAAACATTAAACTACAAATGACGTTTAATGCCAGCTCGCTCTACCTCGGGAATATCACCGAAGGGGAAGAATTATAACTGATTAACGATTCGGCACCTGGGAGATTCGATCTCCCGACAGCGCACGTCGACGGCTTTCAGGGACGGTATCCATTCAGGTTCGTGTGTATGTGTGTGCGTGTGTCCATGATTTTATGACATTCACCAATAGAACAGAAAAATTATATTCTCACTGTTCTTTAAAGTGGCCAGTAAAACTGATTTTGGTTTTTGTAGAGTTTTCGTTTCCGATGGAGAAATGGAGATTATATTGTTCCTAAACACTTAGGTTAAGGGAGACAGGCTGGCTGGAAAGGTAATATTTGAGGCTTTTCTGTAACATTAGCATGTGAATGACAGAAACATCAAGTCCTTTTAAAAGACTCGCATCCTTAGCAGGATAATCTCCAGATATATTGACTGGAGAACCTCCTTCCTATTGGAGAGAACAGGCCCTTTCCTCCGCCCACTGACCTTGTCTCCTTATATCCTAGAAGCGAGGTCCTCTGTTTACCATATCCCTTCGGCTTCCAAATGAGGGAATGACTCCATTGGTGTCTCTGGCTGAAGAATGACTACTGCTGCTGTCTCGGCGGTGGTAGAGTGGAATTCGCGAAGAGAGAGGCGCGATGAAGCAGTGGAATCATCTTATTGGTTCGAAATGTCTTCGATTCCACTGAAGTGTCTGTTATAGTAGGGGCAAATGAATTTTTTTTTTTTTTTTAAAGGAAATGAATCTGTTTTTTTTTTTTTTCGGGAAATGAATCTGTTTTTTTTTCGGAAATGAATGTTTTTTTTTATTTTTTTTATTTTTTAGGGAAATGAATCTGTTTTTTTTGGGGGGGAATGAATCAAAGATTCAACGTGAATTTAAAGTCTATGAAAGCAGTTTGAATGTTCCTGGTTAAATACGGCATGCGTTTGTATAATTTTTTTGGGGGATTAGTGGGAAGGGGGTTAGTGGATAGAGGGGTAACTGTAGGGATACCGCCCCGAATGATATACCTGACAGCTATATTCCCCATCCAGACAGATTCCCAATCAGTGGTTTATTGGAGGTCCTCGCTGTGGTTGGGGATGTCACCTGATCACCTCTGCTCTCTTTATCATCATATTGCCCTGGGTCTTGGATGACTGTCTTTCTATTATTATTATTATTATTATTATTATTATTATTATTATTATTATATTATTATTATTATTACTGTTATTTTGTAATAAAATCCACAAGTATATAGTAAATTGTATTATTATGTAAATCATTTAAATATATACATAGTAATACAATTTACTGTATAATTGTGATTTTCGTTAGACAATTGTTTTTCACGAGATTGTAAATTTCTTAGCATTATTATTATTATTATTATTATTATTATTATTATTATTATTATTATTATTATTATTATTATTATTATTCAGAAGATGAATCTTATTCGTATCTCAATATAGTATTGCGTATATTCAGAGAGAGAGAGAGAGAGAGGGGGGGCGGCAGGCGCATGCGTGGAATCTTGCAATTACTAATACAGTGTCGTTCGTACTTTAAATTTCTCTCCTCGAGGTCATTTATGTACGCGAATATTTGCTGCTTTTTCGTTGTTGTGATATTTGAAGAAACTGATTCCTGGGTCTTCCTCCCCTCGAAAGGTTTCAAGAAGAAGAAGAAGAAGAAGAAGAAGAAGAAGATTGCTTCGGTTTCCAATAGAGAATTCGTCGGTATTCGAGAGTTCGTCTTCCTCTTCTCTTCTTCTTTTAGAAATGTCTGGACGGATACACCGGTAGTCCATTCGCCTTTTGTGGATTCTCTCTCTCTCTCTCTCTCTCTCTCTCTCTCTCTCTCTTCTCTCTCTTATAGGCTAAGGAATGAATACACATTTTACCTAAAATGTATATTGCCATTCCTTGAGATTCCTTTAACAAAATGTTTATTACGAAATGTTGGAGCAGTTGATAAATATAAAGGAAAAATCTTGTACAGTGGAAGTTTCATAAAATTTAAAACAGTAACCAACAGATGCTTATATTGATGCATATTCATACATGCATACATATGAATACGAGCACAGACTTACTTTCATGTATGAATTGAGCATGTTTGTGTATTATTAAAACATTATCATAAGTTTCATAGTATTTACTATGCATTGTTAGAATATTCTTGTGCACAAATGATTTTCCCAAATGTTTTGTGAATTTGAAATGTAAGTGTAGAGAGAGAGAGAGAGAGAGAGAGAGAGAGAGAGAGAGAGAGAGAGAGAGAGAGTTCCTTCGTGCATTTTTTTAACTCCTCTATTAAAATTAAAATACGCAATTAGAAAGTAAATGGAGAGAGAGAGAGAGAGAGAGAGAGAGAGAGAGAGAGAGAGAGAGAGAGAATCAGAGAGAGAGAATGGATGTCCCTCTTGTTATTCTTATTTATTCCAACTCATCCTACCTCAAACTCGAGTAAATTCCTATCCCGGAACCGGGCAACATCTGAGCAGTTTCATTCCATGGAGAGTTGTCGAAAGCGGAGGACGTGTCGGTCAAGATTGCGAGGCTGTGTCACTTTTATGACCGGAGGCAAGATTAGGTTAAGAGGCTTACCCCATTTTCGGGGACAAATTGACCCTACGTGATTTCACCCCTTTGATGATAATGAGGATTTACTCTCTCTCTCTCTCTCTCTCTCTCTCTCTCTCTCTCTCTCTCTCTCTCTCTCTCTCTCTCAGCTAGAATTCAGTGAAGCAGTTAGTGAGTATCTTTTAAGTTTATCTTTATTTTTGAAACTGATTTATTAGACAAGATCTCTCAGTGATACAGTATTCACTGGTGGTCACCCATCTACGTAACAACCAAAGCCAGATTTGTTTAACTTTGCGAATGGAAAAGGTTAGTGGCTTAGTAGTTGAGTTCAGTAGCTGCTTGGCAGAAAGATTGCGCGTGTGAGTGTGTTTGTGCAAATCAGCATGTTACAAATGGAAGCTATTTCTCCTTCACGCTTTTATTATTGTTTTTCTGTGCCAGAACGTCGTCTCTCGTTCTCTCTAAGGATTGGTATCTCTAAGAATTGATGTATATCTATTCTGAGTTTGTCCTAATGTATACTCTATGTATATATCCCATTAAGCTTAAGGAACCTTTTGCTCCGTTTTCTATATCCTTGCAGCTCTTCCTCCTCTAAGAAATTTCACCTTTTCTCTCGGAACTGATTTCCTTCTAAGCACGAACTCCATATCCTCTTCTTATCCCGTTTTTAATCATTCGTTTTCTCTCTCTCTCTCTCTCTCTCTCTCTCTCTCTCTCTCTCTCTCTCTCTCTCTCTCTCTCTCTCTCTCTCGATATATCTCTCTCTGATATAAATTTAGCTCTTTTTGGATAACTCACTCGGATGTTAAAATTCTCGCCATTCCGTGATTGGAAATACTTCGTTAATTCCCCTTCTATTAATTCCCATTTTTTTCGTCTTTTTTTTCTCAGGCGAGTGTGTGTGTATATATGTATGTATATATGTATGTATACATTAAAACTGCCTTTAAGCTAATACGAGAAGAGCTAAAACGTCCCAGTCTGTTCAAATATCTTCCACTCTCGCAATATTTTTGGTAATGAAATAAAACAGCCAAATTAAACTAATTAAAAACAGGAAGGAATTTCAATTAAGGCATAAAATCCGATTATTGTGATTCATCTTAATCCGTTTGTGGTCCAGAGGGAGCTACAAATCGGCAACGGGTACAGTTTCTTCTTCTCGCGAGTTTGTTGTGGGAAATAGCACTTAAGCAATGGTTTTTGTTATGGCTGTGCTTAAGTAGTTATGTATACATGAAATTCCAATATACACACTTTTCCCACTCGGTAGAGAGTGGCTCCAGAAGATAACAGCCTTCCGGTTACTTTACAAATCTTTTAGGGATGGAGTTGCTAGCCCTACGCTATTGAATGAGTGCCTAATGCTGTTTCACTAAGCCGTGTCACTCCCTTTGCAGTTGCTGGATTGGCTTGTAAAAGATTATTTTGTTAAACTTTATTAGGCTCAGGTTGCGTCTAAACTGCAGTAAAACATGTCATGAACATGTTGGCAACTTATCACATACATATCACAAACATTTTGAGTGCATGTTACCGACTTGTTGGCAGTCCTTTCCGTTGCTTCAAAAGATTGTCCGGCCTTTACCGAAGATCCGTTCTCCACTTACGGTTGTTGACTTGTTTTCAACTTGTTTGTGATATGTATGGGATAAGTTACCGACGCGTGTGTGTGTATGACATGTTTTACTGGAGTGTGGACGCACCTTACATGGTTAATGAAGCTCTCTCTCTCTCTCTCTCTCTCTCTCTCTCTCTCTCTCTCTCTCTCTCTCTCTCTCTCTCTCTCTCTCTCGCACATAATGGGAAGTATAATCCTCTCTTTGTGTGTTGCAGGAGCCAGATAGAGTCGGCTTGAATATTTATATCTTTAGGTTTTGTTCACTTTTGGAAAACCAAATTACTGATACTTTCTGTCAGTTCTTTTGGGTGATTTTTTATTTTAAACAGAACAGATGTTATTTACTGTTTCGGTTGAGATTTACGTAAAAAATCAAGCGTTTGTTAAAGATAACGAATTCCGTGTTTGCAATGTGCATGCAATTTGTACGAAGTGAAAAATTAATAACAGAATTATTTGGGGTTTCATGTTTACTGTTACATAAATTATGGTACATAAATTATGTAGAAATTCTCCAATGAATAACATCTATTTGAATGTCAGATGTATAAGAAAATATTTGCATTTTGTATCTCATGGCCAAATACAAGATTGCATATTCCTTTCATTTGTTTTGTGATGTAATGAATAGCCGGTCGAATGGAAGGTTAAGTCAACAACAAATATGTGATTGTGGCGGGAGAGTGAACGGTCTCCTTTTGTTTTTGTTTATTTATTATTTTATTTATATTTGTGGACGGGTTTATGCCTTTGTTTTATAGTCACAAATGTATGTTGGTTCTGAAAATTGTATAGTTTATCGTTTTCCAAAAGAAAAAGTTGGTTTATCACCAATTTTACCGTCAAAGGTTGGCCAGTGTATCAAAAGGTATATGTTGATTCCAGAATGGTATATTTTATCATTTTCCTAAAGAAGAAAGTTGGTTTATCACCAATTTTACCGTCAAAGTTGGCCAGTGTATCAAAAGGTATATGTTGATTCCAGAATGGTATAATTTATCGTTTTCCTAAAGAAGAAAGTTGGTTTATCACCAATTTTTCCGTCAAGGTTGAGCAGTGTATCAGACATCCAGGAACTACGGGATTTCTGTCGGAATATAAAAATATATTTGGTATCGCTCATCCGGGATATTGTCGAGTTGGCAAGAGAAAAAAATATCGTGCATATTCAGACGAATTCCTGCTCTTGCATTCGGAGGAACACGATGGCGTCGTCTTTGTCCAAGGAATTAGATTCGATTTTGATTTTTAGTTGCTGATGGTGATGATGATGTTGGCTTTAGTTAGACGGACACTGGATTTTGAAAAAAAACAGGGATTTTATATATTTTATCCTACACAGGAGATTTTGTGTCAGTTCTCGAAAAGTGCCAGATTAAAAGAAAGAAATAAGAAACAGATTGGTAAGCAGCTGATTTAATCTTGTGATGTAATTCCTTCTTCTGAATATTGCTTTCTCGTACCTTCTATTTTCCTTTTTTTCTTTTTCCTTATGCAAGAAAGTTGTCAGTTGATTAGAAAATTCTGAACTTTTGCATAAGTTTTCCAATCAGTTTCGTTTTGGCTGGAAGAGGTCAAATTATCCCATTAGCCTTTGAGAAACCTTATGCATAAAAGCATTTTCTTTACAGGGATAAGACAGGTGAGGTTTAGTTATTACTTTTAACTTCTACAGTAAGTCTTATGCTGGAAAGCTTCATAATGCAAGAGCTAATTTCCTTAATAAAGACAGTGATATATATATATATATATATATATATATATATATATATATATATATATATATATATATATATATATATATATATATATATACTGTATATATGTATGTATATTTATTTTTATATTTATATATATATGTGTGTGTATATATATATATATATATATATATATATATATATATATATATATATATATATATATATATATATATATCTATCTATATTATTATACATACACACACATACATATATATATATATATATATATATATATATATATATATATATATATATATATATATATATATATATATATATATATATATGTATATATATATATATATATATATAATATATATCTTTATTTCCAAATGGCCTCAACTGCCTCTTTTGGAAATGGGTTCTATTTCCAAATAGGCTTACACTTACCTTTTTTTAAGGTGGGGTGCATTGCCGAATAGGCCTACAATTACCCATTTTGAAAATTAAATGTATTCCCACATAGGCCTACACTTAACTCTCTTGAAAAAGTGCAATATTCCCAGATAGGCCTACATTTACGTCTTTTGGAAATAGTATCTATTCCCTGAGAGGCCTACACTTACCTTTTTTTGAAAATGGGTCTCTATATTCCAAGATCTAATCCCAAATAGGCCCACACTTAGCTCTTTTTGAAATTGAATCTAATCCCAAATAGGCCCACACTTAACTCTCTTGGAAATGGGATGTCTTGGTTCAGTGTAATTTTAAGATTGGTTACTGAAATATGTAAATATACTGATGACAGTACATTTACATATTTCAGTCTTACAGTCTTAAGAAAAATTCATTGTTCATAATTTGGCCTTCCGATATCTGTAGAAAGACTGGAATACTTTTGTAAAATATTGTTTATCTTTTTATTGTTCCTCTGGAAGACCAGTTACATGACTTTATGACAGGTCCATCTTGCATGACCACCTCTTGAGTTCTGATAAAATTTTTGTGAGCTGCTAAATAATTGTTTCTCTTCCAGTTGCTAACTGTTCTGAGAAAAACGTTCCTGTAGTGTTTGTGAAAGATTAATTTAGTGAACTTACTTATATATTATGGGGTAGAAATGCCCAATCATGTAACTTGAAGGTCAAATATAACATTTCATCAAATGGGTCCAAAGAAAATTTGGGATCTATATGACAAAAAAATTGTAGCAAAATACAATATAATATGCTTCTGTATAATGGATAGCCACCTTTGCAGACTCCAGTTTTAAAATTTTACAATAAAGGGTTGATTTTATGTAAGAGTTTAGGTAACTTTAACCGACGGTTAGATAATGAGCAGATCTGATGAACTTAAGAGTTTCCTACACGCCAGCTTGTAGCAGTCGTTCAAATTTTATTGTACTGCATGTGTGTTTTCGATGGCTCAGTCGGTTACAGCAGCAGCTCGGACTTCGTATTCTGTGGCGCGGGTTCAATTATGCAAGCCGGCTGAAGAGAGGCAGACACTTTGCTTCCGTGTAGACATTGTATATATGTAATCAACGGATAGGTTTGCTTAAAAGCAAATGGATGTTACAGACTAAATACACACACAAAACAAAGCCACTACAACACCTTCTAAAAACATAACAAACATCTACACGTCTCGAACAGCCATACCCGCGCAATAACTTCTCGCTGCTGGGAAGAAAGGGCGTTGGGTCTGGTATGATACATGAAACATACGTACCGGGGTCTAGATGTCAGGCAGGGCAGCAGATTTAAACAGGTCTACTCCAAAGCCAAATCAAAAAATTGTCCTTCAAAGTTTTGGCATCGTTTTTACCCAAAAAAATGGGAATAAAAGCACGTTAAAAGAAAAAGAAGAAGAAGAAGAAGCAAATGTGTGTCTCATTTTGTACGTGTGATAAACACATTCAGTTTCAGGTTTTATAAAAATGGTAAAATTGCCCAAAATTGTTAGTTACTGCTATGGATTGGAAAATTTCGTCACGCGGTTCCAAAGAAAATTTATGTCCAAGTGGCCGAAATGCCACAGAGCACCTTTAGATTTGAGCAAATTGACATTGTAACACTGCCGGTGCTAAGCAGTTCAACATACCAAAATCTTTCCAGGTTTCTGGAATTCAGATGAATCTGTTTGTAAATTAAGTAATTGATGGAGCTTTTAACGTCAAAGTTCAAGACCTGTGAAGGTCGAAAAGATGATCTGAATGAGCTCACGTTACATTAAAAGTATTCAAATGAATATTAGTACATCCGCATTTTTGCCCAAAATATTAAGATCAGTCTCTTTTTCGAAGTCTGCCCGGAACAACACTCCCCACCCCCAAAAAAGTTACATCTCCTGGGAGAGAGAGAGAGAGAGAGAGAGAGAGAGAGAGAGAGAGAGAGAGAGAGAGAGAGAGATTCGCCGAGATGACAAAGTATTGGAACTTGAGAGAGAAATTCTGCTGAAAAAGACCGACAAAGATCCTCAGTATCTCCCGCTAATATCATCCCCGACTCAGTCAGTCCTCCTCCATCTCCTCCTCCAGGCTGCCGGGTCCAGCAATATTGGACCGAGAGAGTTTTAGAGGCCGAGAGAGAGAGAGAGAGAGAGAGAGAGAGAGAGAGAGAGAGAGAGAGAGAGAGAGAGAATATTTCCGGTAAGATTCTGAAAAATATGTAGTCCTGGGGCGTTTTCTAGACGTGGCAAGGAGCATGCGCAGTGGTGATGTGTATTTTGAGAATGTTTATACTTGACATACTTTTAATTAAATGACTTGAATAAGGTTATTTACAGATATACATACTCACAAGGTGCTCTATGAATACGTAGAAGTATTCTGTTCATATTCTTCATACATACTTTTCTGTGCATAAATTTATTTAAAGGACTTTAATAATCCTGCCTACACTGTACAACAAAAAATACAGGCTGCATATATGAATAAAGAGAATTTTGTCTTTATTCCACATGAACTGAAACTGTAGGTGACAATTTGATGCTTTCACACTAAAAAGGAAAACCTCTCTTTCCATTTCGACTTGTAATCCATTTCAGCTGTGTCTGTGGTATCATTTTTGGCAGATATTTTGCACTAAGAGTCTTCAGGAAACGGCTGTTTCACAGCAGTCTGTGGACTTTGCTCTCCGCTGTTATGTCCAAACTTTGGTCCAAAGTTGGAGAGAGGGCGCTGGAGAGGCCAGGTAGGTGGGTGGGTGTCACTTAAGCATCCAACAGTCTCCCCTGCAGATTTGGGCTAAAAGGGTTTTGGAAAGTAGGCGGCAATGACGTCATCTTGTGACTTTCCCCACGGTCATATGTCATAGTTAAGTGATTTAAATACTATTGTTTGTGTAAACCAGGAAAAGGCATTTAGATATCCAACTCGGTCGGCCTTCACTTGAAAATTGGTCCTGCCTCTTCAGAAGTGTTTCAGCATTGAACAATAAAAAGGAACATAGGCATGATTTTCACCGAGGTGCATTGTCCAGTAGGTTTGTTCATTACGTGGACGGGTGACCAAAAATAATGCTACTTTGATCATCTATTAGGTCATGGGAATGTGGGGCTAGCAGTTTCACCCCAAAAGTTAAAATGTGTTTTTTTAAATTGTGGTTTAGCTCCTTTGGTTCTTAATTAATGAGAGAGAGAGAGAGAGAGAGAGAGAGAGAGAGAGAGAGAGAGAGAGAGAGAGAGAGAGCCAGGCTGCCATTTGCTCCACTGAGTGCTGTGACGGGATATATCCGAGATTGTCATTCAGTTTGGACTTAATTCTTGTCTTCTCTCTCCGTCTTTCACTCCCTTTCCTTTTTCTCCCTCCCCCACCCCCCCCCCCTCCGATCCCCTTCCCCTGTGTCCTCCCACTGTCCCTCCCCCCTCAATCGTCTCCTCCAAGTCCAGTCCAGACAAACCAACAGATCTTACAAGTTCATTTTTATCCCAAGGCATAACATGTAAAACCACCTGCATGGTTGTAGTTGACAGCGTTGCCTCTGCTTCTTTCCCCAGCTCCCAGTGATGTTATGACTCTTATAACCTTCCACCTTTCAAGGGGCGTTTTTTACCCCTTGTTTTCTCCCCAGCTTGGGCTATATAAAGACACAGGATTGCATATTCCATCACCTCTACAATAAACACGATAAATGAAGTCTATTGTATCATCAAATGAAAACTTCTTCCATATCGCAAAGTAACTTTTCGAAGATTTATCACAATCTCATTAAACGTCTGACTGGGAGGGTGCTCGTTCGTTGCAACTTACAGCGAGCTTTCCCTGTTCTTCTGATCATCATCTTCTGGCTAATGAGAGGATATTGAAAGTGCTTCTCTTAATGAAATAAAACTTTGTGAGCAAAACATTTTTAAATTGTTTGATGCTTTTGTTAAACATCGACGTCTGTCAGTTGGGTCTGGATAATGGAACTGAATTTTGTGATACAGAATATTACAGATAATACAGTGGCGTTTTATTAATCTCTGTACTCTTTTGCTATTTACGTAAGATTAATATTTTTATATAAATATTTGCTTCGTAAATTAATAAGAGATTTTGATATAGTTTTAGTTCCATGTAAAGACTGTTTGTTTAGTCATGCTTCTCTCTCTCTCTCTCTCTCTCTCTCTCTCTCTCTCTCTCTCTCTCTCTCTCTCTCTCTCTCTCTCTCTCCAAGTAACTAAGGATGTAGGGTAATGTAATATATATATTTTATTAATATATTGATTTTATTATTATGTTGAAGTGACATAGGCCTAAGAGACTTCTTCGACAAAGACAATTGTCTTTGGTGAAATAGTGCCTTTTACTGTACCTCCATTCCCGCTCCCTATCTTTGGTCCTGCTGTCCAACCTCTCCAACTATTAATTCTTATAGCAACTGTGGGGTTTTCTCTCAGTCCCACCTTTAGAGCCTTGTACTTCATCACCTTTATTTTCTGGAGCTCTTTATCTTGCTGTCCAACCGCTCCAACTCTTTCACACACTGCCATGAGGGTTGAATGGCCGAAAGCGCCCACCCAGTGCTTCGAGGCTTGACACACTACATTTTGTAAGATTAAATCAATTCGAGTAAAACAACGTGTGAATTCGGATAGAGAAAGGGGGGCAGAAACACAATACAAAATAAAGGAATAAGAGAGATGAGAATAAAGGTAATAACAAGAGAGAAAGATAGTGGACAAAAACAAAATACAAAACAAGGAATAAGAGAGATGAGGATAAACGGTAATAACAGGAACGAGAAAAGGAAACAGAGCACCAATTAGAGAGATTCTCACATAGCTACTCTGTAGAGCCCTTCAGTCCAGGACTGGATGATTCAAAGGAAGGAGTCAACACGAAGCCCTTCAGTATCAAGGGTAATAGATCGTCAATTTCTCCTATATATATATATAATATATATATATATATATATATATATATATATATATATATATGTATATATATATATATATATATATATATATATATTATATATATATATATATATATATATATATATATATATATATATATATATATATATATTATATATAACTGTGCACCCTTCTCCTCCTCCTGCTTTCACGAAGGAGGTAACGAAGTTATTAGATCATTAATTTTTGAATATTTATAAAATCTGTCAAAGGACCGACAGATTCCATCGGATTTAAATCGGATTCATAAGAGGATTAATTTGATAATGTAATCTTTCAGTGAAAAATGGCATGAAAATTACGGTCATTGGTGAAATCTCTGAGGTTATTCTTGGTGCCAGCATTTTCATTTT
>NC_089785.1:26777937-26788065 GCF_040412425.1 Macrobrachium rosenbergii | reverse complement strand
TAACTTCATTATATAATGACGATATTCGAAGACAAGAGACCTTTTCCTCTTCAACATCGTAAAAGAGAGGATTAAACCCGTCTGCAGAGAAGAGAGATAATGAAGTCCTTTTTTTATTTCATTCCAAAGATAAAAGAAACATTAAATAAGTCGTCAACCAATCAATATTCGGGATATCAAATGCAAAATAAAAGTACAATGAGATATGCCTGTCTGAAAGAAAATATTTAGGTGTTACATAATCATAAATGACGTGTAGAGAGAGAGAGAGAGAGAGAGAGAGAGAGAGAGAGAGAGAGAGAGAGAGAGAGAGAGAGAGAGAGAGAGAGAGAAAGGTTATAGGAAAAGGGGATAAATAAATAAATAAATAAGAGGAAACAGAAAAGAAAGCCGATACGCCTGAAGAAATTCCGGGGAGAGAGCAGGAATGGATTTGCTCCTCACTTGAACACTTGGAGGTCAGAAGATGCCTTCTTTCTGAGGGGTTAAGCAAAGGTTTATTTTCTCTTCCTCTGTAAACGAGAGTCGACTTTAAGTTATTCCTTAACATAAGGGATAACTTCGTTGATTTTCCTCCCAATTTCGGGCGAGAACACTTTTTACTTCTCCCCGCAAAGGCGAGTATTATAGGGTGCTCCGCACCACCTAGTGAATTTTCCCAACCACCTAGGGGAATTTTCCCAACCACCTACGGGAACTTTCCCAACCACCTACGGAAATTTTTCCAACCACCTACTGGAATTTTCCCAACCACCTAGGGGAATTTTTCCACCCACCTAGGGGAATTTTTCCCACTACCTAGGGGAATTTTCCCAACCACCTAGGGGAATTTTCCCAACCACCTAGGGGAATTTTCCCAACCACCTACGGGAACTTTCCCAACCACCTACGGAAATTTTTCCAACCACCTACTGGAATTTTCCCAACCACCTAGGGGAATTTTTCCACCCACCTAGGGGAATTTTTCCCACTACCTAGGGGAATTTTCCCAACCACCTAGGGGAATTTTCCCAACCACCTAAGTGAATTTTCCCAACCACCTGGGGGAATTTTTCCAACCACCTTGAGAAAATTTTCCCACTACCTACGGGAATTTTCCCAACAACCTTGGGGGATTTTTCCCACCACCTAGGGAAAAAAAAAGTATAGCTTAGTTTTACCAGACCACTGAGCTGATTAACAGCTCTCCTAGGGCTGGCCCGAAGGAAATTTTTCCAACCACCTAGGGGAATTTTTCCCAGTACCTACGGGAATTTTCCCAACCACCTAGGGGATTTTTTCCAACCACCTAGGGGAACTTTCCCAACCACCTACGGGAATTTTTCCCACTACAAACGGGAATTTTCCCAACCACCTAGGGGAGTTTTTCCCACCACCTAGGGGAATTTTCCCAACCACCTAGGGGAATTTTCCCAACCACCTAGAGGAATTTTCCCAACCACCTAGGGGAATTTTTTCAACCACCTAGGGGAATTTTTCCAACCACCTAGGGGAATTTTCTCAACCACCTAGGGGAATTTTTCCAACCACCTAGGGGAATTTTCCCAACCACCTAGAGGAATTTTTCCCGCCACCTAGGAGAATTTTTCCCACTACAAACGGGAATTTTCCCAACCACCTAGGGGAATTTTCCCAACCACCTAGAGGAATTCGGCGTCGATTCCATCGTTTTCTTAGCCACGTCGACCCAGGTATCAGCTCTGCTGTAGAAGGTTCTCCCGAAGCCAGAGACAAAAGGCAACATTGGTTCCAGAGTTTTTGGGAAATAATGTGACGCATATCAAGCAGGGCCTATTTTGGCCCAATGTGACACCAGTTACCCAGAACCTTAGTGACCTGAAATGGTCAAATTATAACAACTGGGAAATATTATGAACTGACCCCATTTCTAAAATCTGACAATTGACAAACTGTAGTGCCTGGAAGTATATTCCTGGATCGTGCCAGCCCTTTGCCATCGTGATTCTGGAAAGGGGGAGGGGTGCTGGCAACGCTGTTGTCATTTGCCCCTGAACTGGCACCTGACCCCCTTCATGTCGGACAAGAATGATTTTGAGTAATTCGTTCAATTTCTACTTCCGTTTATTCTGAAAGGGTTTTAGCTTTGCACCAAGTGTTTGGGGGACCAGCAAATTGTCCCCAAACTTTTATTGCATACCAGTTGTTTTTGCTGTTCCTGTTTTCATTCGTGATTTTAATATTACATGTTTCCAGCTTAATATCAGCGAACAAATGTTTCTAGTTTAATATCAGCGAACAAAGGTCGCGTTTCATCGCGCACCACACTCGTGTTTTGTTTGGTTACGTGAGACACTTGACGAAACGAACGCACCATGACGACAAAGTCTCAGTCTCTCTCTCTCTCTCTCTCTCTCTCTCTCTCTCTCTCTCTCTCTCTCTCTCTCTCTCCTGAAAATTTACCCTTATTTACAATGGCAATGGAGTGTAAACGCCTTAACTGGTCCGTCAGTTTTAATTACAGATTTCAATATGATTTTACTGGTTTGTGTGTAGTTATTTTATGCATTTATGAGTCTGCATAACATTAAGATTTAATTTGTATAATGTTCTTTCGTGTTTTCTGCTTTAAAAATACACAAAGCAAAAATATAATTTAAAAATATTGTTTTACTAATTATAAAGTCTTGGTCTCTCTGAAAGTTGGTACATGCAAAATTTAGGACGACAAAGCGAACAGGACATTAGTTAAGTTTTCCTCAAATTGACTATTCAACACAAACGAGATATTCTTCAATAGCTATTCCCTTGCTGTCTCCTGAGAGAGAGAGAGAGAGAGAGAGAGAGAGAGAGAGAGAGAGAGAGAGAGAGAGAGAGAGAGAGAGAGAGAGAGAGAGAGAGAGAGCTGACGATTTCATAAACGAGAGGAATTCAATCCGTCTGCAGAGAAGGGGAGATTATGAAATCCTTTTTTGGTCCAATTCCCAAGATGAAGTAAACATTTGACTAAGTCGTCAGTGCAATCAATGTAGAGAGTAACAAATGTAAAATAATAAAAAAAAACGAGATCTGCAGGTCTGAAAAAAATATTCAAGTATTACATAATTATATATGACGTAAAGAGAGAGAGAGTGCTGTCACTAATTCACTGTAAACAAAATACCTTTAACAAATTCAACCTCCTCCCAAACGCCAAGGCAGCGGAATTGGCAAAGGACCTTGTGAAACTGAAGAAGTAGGTCCATGGGTCACAATGACACCAGAACCAATGAAAACAGTAAAAAACAAAACATGAAAAGTGCAAGACACACAGACCTTATCAAGAAAACCAGTCCTTAAAAGCTGAAGGTCCCTTTAAAGAAAAGATATGTCCTAAATAATTATAAAAGGTTCTCGCTCTCATCAAGAGATAAACATAAAATGGACGTCTCCTCTTGAGAGAAAGGGGAGCAAAGGGTCTGGTGTTACTTGGTGCCAAAATAGAGACAGAAAACGGGCGGGGGGGAGGGGGAGGTTATAATCACAAGTAGTACCTTGTAGGAGAAGGGAAAGAGGAAGTGTCGTGGTGACAGGTTCCACTGACAGGAGTTAGTGATGCAACCCGGATTTAAAATCCCTGATAAATCCCTGAATATATGCACAGATTAAAGCTTTCTTCAGGAGTTTATTGGGGAAATAATGACTTCAGTGCAGATTCTACCGAGGTATGAATTATTTCGACATTAAAGAATTTTTTTCAGGACAAGAATGAGGAAGGTGCTTGTGACTCAACAGGTGGGTCAATGACGACGCCGCGAGCGTTGCTGCGCTTCGGATGTGTATGTGGGGAGAGAAAACTGAAAATGTACGTGGGAACTTTTTCTACAACTCTCTCTCTCTCTCTCTCTCTCTCTCTCTCTCTCCAAAAAACAAATTAGACTACTAGTTTCAAGCAACTGACTATTCTTTTGAACTAGAGAATCGTACACAAGATCTCAGTTCAATAAGAGTATCTGAATTAATATCACACAGTATGTATGTATGAATGTATGGGTGTGTGTGTGTGTGTGTGTATGTGTTATATATATATATATATATATATATATATATATATATATATATATATATATATATATATATATATATATATATATATATAACTGAATCACCAAAATATGGAACGTGATGAATATATAAATAAAGATAAAATCCACGAAGGAAACGGAAACACTGGAGTGCTGCGAGGCCTTTCGACTCTTTCGTCCTTTACTTAGCAGTTTATCTATATATCTATATATCTATATATATATATATATATATATATATATATATATATATATATATATATATATATATACATAAACTAGAAAACAAATTGAAAGAGTATTAAAATTCCGATCCTCAAAACACGGCTCTATAAAATTAAGAACTAAAAAATTCAAATAAAATAATAAATAAAATATGAAAATAAAGCCCAAAATTTTGAGAAAAAAACAAAAATAAATCGCACGACAAACTGACCCGTATAAAAAGAAACTCCTTCAGGAATAACGAACGCAGACCAAAGAAGAAGAAGAAGAAGAAGAGGAGAAATCGCTTTTCATGCAAATAGGGAGCGACTACTTCTTCCCTCCTCTCCTTTTCATCCTCGAGAGGTTACTTGTGCAGAACACCAACATCAGACCCAAAGGAGATTTTCCATAAATATCAAGAGAGGTAAAAGGGGTGGGGTAGGGGAGGGGGAGGGGTTTAAAGAGGGTAAAAGAGTAGGGAGGGGGGATGGGCTATCTTCAACCTGTGAAAGGAAGTCGCGGTCTTACTAAAAGAGAGGAAGTGAGGGATTGAGGAAAAGGAAGGATTTCTCAAGTGGAGAGAGAGAGAGAGAGAAGAGAAAGGAATGGACCATGGGTGTGTGTACGTTTGAGTGTGAGAGACAGAGAATGAACCGCGTATGTGTATATGTGAGCGCGTTTGAGAGAGAGAGAGAGAGAGAGAGAGAGAGAGAGAGAGAGAGAGAGAGAGAGAGAGAGCAGCAGCAGCAGCAATACGAGTTGTATAAGACCACTTTACTCTAACAATATTAACCCAATCAGAAAATCTTACGCACCGACCAAATTTCATTCAAAGGTTGAGTAAGTTACACATATACAGGTATTTTATATATATATATATATATATATATATATATATATATATATATACTGTAAATATATATATATATATATATATATATATATATATATATATATATATATATATATTTATGTTTTTCCGTGGTTTTAGTTTGAAATATGCTCTGTGAGACAGGTAGCAACAATTTAAGGTAATTTAGCCTTGTGATTCTGACTTCGTGGGTACGGGAAAACGTAAAAAAAGAGGAAAACAAAGGAGAATTTCATATGAGCATAGGGCTCTTGTTACTGAGGGAAATATTACGTAAAACACGTGGGCAAATTTAAAGTAGTGTATTTACATAAATGATATCAGTACGGGAAAGAGGAACTCAAGTAGATTACTATCCTGAAGGAGATCCCTACTGGATTGAATGAAACTGGGGGATTCCAGACACAGTCCGAGAAGCTTCCACGAAACAGGATCCCTCTGAAATGAGAGATATGCACATTATACGCCAGTAATGAAAATAGACAAAAGAATAATGAATTCGAGGCTGCACTGAGGGTGCCAAAGGAGTAATAAAGAATTAATACTGCCGATGCAAGAGGTGCACGGACATTAGACAAGGGAGATTTCTGGCTTTCTCTTTAAGAAAATATTACGAGACAAAAGCGTGACTGAAATGGGGCTCTTCCAGGGCACTTTACCTTAGCAGATTTTCCGAGGGCGCGTAGAAGGCGGTCTGTGGATGACTTGCGATTTCCGAGGACGAGTTTCTTCCACGTGGTGAGATGCAAGGGCTTCCGTAAAGGGGCAAGGCGATGGGAACTCCTCGAAACTCCAAGCAATGGCGTGTGGGCTCGAGGAATACGGTCGAAGGGCACGAGGAAAAGTATACTTTGGAAAGGGCCACGTGGTTAGGATGCAAGGGCATCGGTGGGGCCAGGTGTTGAGGACGTCTTCACAAGTTCACTCCATATCTTCCAGCCCGCGTGTGTGTCGACCTCGTGGGTTTCTGCTTTTTATCCCCTCCTATGGGGCAGGGGGGCGTCCAACACAGATGTTTTGACTCATTGCACCTGCTGCCCGCAGGGGAGGTTTTGGCCTGTAGGAGAAACACCCAAGCCAGATTACTTTTGCCTCGAAGGAAAGATCTTTATCAAAAATGGGAGCGCCTTTAATCTTTTAAACCCTTGTTTTTAAGTCGATAGACAGATGGTCTATCGATCGGCCGGCTGGCAGTAAATGAAACACAACAGAACAACCAACAACAACAAAGGAGGGGGGGGGAGGCAATTTGCTAGCGAATTCTTGCTAATCATAATACCTCCCCATACAAGATGATGTACATACCTCCTTCGGGTGTGTACATCGATATTCAAGAATGAGCGGCAAATGCTTTACGTTACTCTACATTCTGCCTTGCAATGAACTTTACTCCTAAGGGTTTTATGAAGCTGTGACGTTACTTTTAATAACACATTGGGACAATTTTCGTTAACAGAACGCAAAGTGATTTAAACACTTGCAAAAGAATAATTACTTTAGATTTGGTTACCCACTGGTAACTTTATAATGTGACTCGAACAATTGTGAATTATAGGACCACGTATATGAGGCTATGGCCAACAAATGAAAAGAAAGGTTATTGTTCAAGAATTAAAATACACGGTTACTTAATTTTAGATAAAATGCATGCGGTTAGTACAATCTGCCTTGAAGAGGCTGTGTAAATGAAAAACAGCGTTTATTTTTGTAAATGACATCCCCTTTTACGCGATACTGTAATGACTATACATATTCGCATTGATAATTTATCTTCGTTTTAACGTACTTTTTGTTTAGCCGGCCCCACACGGATTTTTGACAGCCGTATGCGGGCGAGAGTATTCGCGAGGTTTTAATTCGCTAACCTTAAACTACGCTAATTTTATGCGTCCACTGCCTACTCAATGTTATGACGGGGCGAGCAGACAAAAGATGTGGGGTAGGACAAACAGCGATCTTGGAAGGAATGGAAGGGGGAAAAGGGATAATAATAACAAAAGGAAAATTACCTAGACGTTACGAATGAAAACTTGACCGCATATGAAAGGCGGGACACGTCCCTCAGAGCTTACAAAAGGGCCATTTAAATCACAAGGGCAAGAGTTTATGACTCGCGATTCATTAAAATTAAAGATAAATAAATAACTAAAAGAAAGTAAATGATATTGGCAGAAGAACTAAGGGAAAAAGAGTGAGGGTTTTACTGTGTTAGGCGGGAATTTATTGTCCTTCGCCTATAAATTACGGCCCGGACTATCCTTTCAGTCCCAGGGCGAGAAAAGTGCACCCGAAGGGCGCGACTCCTTCAGGAGGGGCTGACACGCACGCCCGGTGCCAAGGTATGGGCGCAAGGGCGTGCCACTTCTCACTCTGTTATTCTCAATGATTTATACATTGTGTGGGGAATGGTATCCCGTACTTAATTGCCTCTTGTGGGGATAATTTAAGGAAGATTAGTAGAGGATGGTAAGAGATAGCAGTCCCTGAGGAACAGAAGAAGATAAAGGAGGGCCTGACATCCCCTTCTGGATTAGGGGTGCCAAGACCTTCGAAAGATGAAATGGTGGCACAGGTGCCATGGGGAGCTCTGGAGCTCTTTGTAAACTACCTGGAAATTCCCACGCCCGTGGTAATTTCGCCTCGAGCCTTTCTTAATGGGACAGTCGTCCTCGGCCGGGGAAGCGGAGGGCCCGCGACCGGAGGGCGGCACGGAGTACCACCTGGGCCTGCTGATGCGACAGCTGACGCAGGAGTGTTCCGTGCGGGTTCTACCATGATCCGTCGCGGCTCTTGTAGTTCATCGCCAAGTGAGATATGGCAGAATCCTGACTTGCTATTGCGTCGGCGACGGGCTGAAGCAGAGAGGAGGCGGTCGGGGTGGCGTGAGCGGCTCGCAGGTAACGTTGACCAGCTCAGGCACGGGTTGCGAGGCCGCACCTGCAGGTGAGCTTCGCGGTGGTCGGGAGGAACCGTCTCTCTGACCGACGCTGGTAGCGGTGCCAGGCCGGGGAAGAGAGGGGTCCTGAGTTGGATCCCGTGAATGGAGATCGGCGTGGCGCTTTGGCGCTGGCACTAGGGCAGCGCCAGGCGCTATCAGAGGTTTCTTGGGCTCGTCGGTCAGGACGGACGAAGCTTGGCCCTGCTCGGGGCATGCAAGTGGCACCGGCAGGAATTTGGCATCTCTTGAAGGGAGATTTGATTGGGGCCCTGGCACTGGCACTGAGGCAGGGCCGGGCACTGGAATTGGATCGGGAACCGATCGAGGGGGCCACTGTACATCGTACTCAGGTGGCACTGGTGGGGACTGCACGTCCTCCTGGTACCCAGGGGGCGCCAGTCTTGGCTGAGGGAGAAGCGGGGGAGGATTACTCGCTCCCGCGGAATGATTCGGGGAATGGGGACCCCTAGATTGTCGTGATTTCGGTGGGGACTGAAAGTCCTGTCCCAGGATGACGTCATAGCCTCCGGGGAGATGGCTTGCTACTGCAAGATTGCAAATTTTGGATTGGTGAGGTCGTGAGACTCTCAATTGGACCGTAGGGAGTATCATTTTAAATTGATTTATTCCCTCGATCGTGACGAGTTTTCGTCTATTGACGATAGCTCCGTGAGGGGAACTCTGTCCCTTCGGATGAGGGAGATTTGTGCGCCCGAGTCCTCGAATGCAGTGACTCGGCGCGCGGGCTGGCTACCTCGTGGAGGGGCCACGTATATAGGCCCCCTTCGGCGGAGGGCCTAATGATGTGGGATCTGTGACGGCCAAGGCGACGGTGGGAGTATTTACTTTATTATTGCGTGGGCACTTCGCCCATGCAGGAGAATGGCCATAGACCTTGCACGCCGTGCAAAAGGTCTGGCTAAAGTCTTTCGCTGCCCCTGTGGAGGGCGAGGCGAGTTATTTGTCGGTTTTCCGGGAGAGAGAGGAGCCGGTTTCTTGTTCCGGCACTGTTCGGAGGAATGCCCCGTTTTCTTGCAATAATGGCAAGTTAGGGGCTTGCCCGAGTTCCCATTTTGTGGGAATTTGAACCTCCGAGGAGGGACGGGGATTTATTTTCCGCCCCATGGATCCTTCTTGAGGGTGGTGAGTTTCCCACATATCTGCTATTCGGCAACACTCGGTGAGTGTTGCTGGGGCTTTTTCCACTATATGAGTGGCGAGGGCAGGAGGGGCGAGCGCAGGAAATGCTCGAATTTAAACCGCTCGAGTACCTCGGCGGTGTTAGTGGCTCCTTCGGAATCGAGCCATTTTGTCAACGCCCGGTCCGAATGATACGCCCAATCGGACAAGTCTGGCCTGCTTCTCTGGGCTGCTCTCTCCAACGTCTCCTCCACCGCTCGGGGGTAATCTCGTGACGCCTTCGTAACTGCTTGGCGACGGCTTCCCAGTTTCCCGATCGTCTGCGGGAAGGGCGTGGTAGGCAACGAGGGCCTTTCCGCCCAGGAATTTAGTGAGAACAAGGGAGAGTTCCGCGGGGGAGAGATCGCAGCACTCCAGGACTCGTTCGGCCCTTTCAAGCCATACTTCGGGTTCGGACTCGGTCCATTTTGGCATGAACGAGTGAGCTTGGCTGAGGGCACTCATCCCCGCGGCAGGGGGCGGGGGGGTGGCGGGCTGTCGTTCTAGCATCTGGAGCTCGTGGGCGCGCTGTCGCTCTCGATCTTCCCATTCTCGTTCCTCCCTTTTCTCTTGGGCGATTCTGTCTCTCTCTCTCTCCTCACGTTCTCTCGCTCTCTCCGCCTTGGCATCGTCCACTCGTTCTTGAACCCATGCTCTCAGATCTTGCCCCGATAGTCCCATGTCCTTCCCAGCGGACATGTAGAATTTGAAATCCTCGTTTTGTTGGGCTCTGGTATTAGCCATCTTGGAATAATGGGTATAGGTTATGTCTGAAAAGACTCAACTGCAGGAATCTGAAACACTCAATTGTTCAGACTGCAGGCGAATGGATCTGTCTGAATACGACAGGTGATTAGTAAGTCTGAGGAGACTTTTGTTAAAATTTGATATGTCTTGGAAAGACGTGGTTG
>NC_089785.1:26762937-26772937 GCF_040412425.1 Macrobrachium rosenbergii | reverse complement strand
TACCAAAGAGCAGTTAACATTTACCTCTGGCTACGTAAATACTTTTCTCAAGAGTCTGTATATAGCTATTGGAATAACAGGATTACTGTAACTTCGGCTGAAGACAAATAAAGAAGGTTTAAGGACGTCGGTATTATCTCTGATTATTCCACCAAGTACAATTGGGATATAACAGTTGGTAGCAGAGACGTCATCGAATCTCGGACCTGGTATACAAGTCAGAGATGACATCGAGATTAACAAGAGAGTATAACAACCAGTTATACTCTCTTGTTCTAACATAAATAAATATAAATGTAAGGTATATCAAATAATAATAATAATAATAAATGCTTTTTTCGCACAAAATACACTAGACTGAATTTCATACATAATGCTAAAATACAAAAATACTAAGATCTCACGGAAGTGAGAAAAAATACAAGTATAAAATAAAAAATACACGTTTACAAATGTATTCATTCATTTCTGTTAAAATAAGCAAAGGCCATTTAATAATAATAATAATAATAATAATAATAATAATAATAATAATAATAATAATAATAATAATAATAATAATAATAATAATAATAATAATATTAATAATAATAATGAATTAAAACACGAACTAAAGAAGAAGCTTTCTTCCGTTTTCCCCAGAACTGGGAAGTCTTCCCACAAAAGGCTTCCCTAAACCATCCTTTTACGGCCCTCATAATTATACAGTCCATTGGTCCCATTCACCAATTCTGAGCATCTCAGCTGCCACAGTGGCCTCTTCATTTCTCTATCCCCTGATATTTTGGATAAGTTTTCCGCTGTAAGCCTTGAAACCCTAAAGGAAATGAATGAAGAAATTTTATTCCCAGGTAGGGTCTGAACACTTCCCGAAAATATCTTTTATTTTATAAGGATCTGATCTCCATTCATGAAGATCTACAAATGTTAAGACTTCTCTGTACCGATTAAAGTGAGTTTCGACGACAAGGCAAGCGAGACAGACAGACAGACAAACAGACTGACAGACGCAATACAATGATTGAAAGACCTCTGAGAGGAACAATCGAATAAGGCAATCTACCAGGCTCCCTGTGAACAGCCACTTTTTTTCCCCACTTCTCAAGAATGTACATTAACCAGACACTTTCCTTCACTTTAAAATAGCGTACTGTTTCCAGACGATTGTTTTGATATATAGACACACTAGCGGCGTTACGAACATGAGTTACCCTTCAGAAATTTGATAATTACCTACATCCTAAAATATTCTAACATCCACTTTCTTGGTGATTAAACTCTTACAAAATATAAGGACAAAGAACTTACACAGGAAGCTATAAAGCCAAGTAGCGTGGCAATAAAAAGGAATTTAATGTTACACTGTCTCGACAGAGGGGGACCGGGGGTCCCAAGCTAATGTAACTTGAAGTGTAGATAATAACACTAAAATGAGTTGAAAGAACAAAATATTTCAAGGTGAAAGGTTGAGCGGATGTGACTCGGGACACGTGTACAGAACAAAAGAAATGATAGGCAACTACAGAACACTGCTC
Organism: Macrobrachium rosenbergii; assembly: GCF_040412425.1. NCBI lineage: Eukaryota > Metazoa > Arthropoda > Malacostraca > Decapoda > Palaemonidae > Macrobrachium > Macrobrachium rosenbergii. The sequence continues at coordinate 26,771,402 of NC_089785.1, read as the reverse complement.
AAGATGGGGAAAAACAAATCTATGAGAAACTGGTTTTCTTTTTAAAAACGTCAAACAGTCAAAGAAGGAAGCTGGAGATAATTATCTACATAACTTAGCTTGAGACGACAATCCACAAGGAAGAAATCTGGTGCTACAAAAGGTTCTTCAAAAGAACAGATCCAAAATTAATAATAATTATAAAATCGACACAACTTGCTTTGCAAAAGTCAGCAGTCAGTTCCTGAACTTTAAAATCTTAAGAATTAATATTTCCAACCATGAGAAAATTAACAAAAATTATAAATACGAGATCAGTTTTCTTTGCAAAAGACAGTAGTTAGTTCCTAAACTGTAAAACCTCATGAATCAATATTACCAGCAAGGGGAAAATGTTAGACCAATCTTTATTAAATTTGCAGGTGCCCTAAGTCTTTAAATTTAAGGACTAAGAGCCAATAAATAATAACAGTATGGTATTTTAAACCTTTCTTCATCATCATCATAAGGTAATGAGACTACACTGGTCATGATAATGACTTTCATATTTTTTCAATAAAAATGGTAAAGCTTCTGAGCATTCCCTGTAATTACATGAGGAAGAACATATCCTCTGTAAGTTTTCTGTAAAAGAGGCTCATCCTTGACTGAGCACTTACAGAATGAATGGGCCAGTGACTACTGTTTTGTTACTTTCTAGAGCCATCCCAATTTTACACTGAGATGATGTGGTAATGCCTCCAGGTAAACAAACTTTAGTAAACAAACTTTACTCTTTTATAAATAAACGACTTTATTTGGAAAGTTCCAAAGGTTGTGCAAAGCTCTTTGGAGAATAAAAGATTTCAAGTTTCAATTATATATCAATAATATGATTACCAATTGGCTGCTATCTGTATGTTTACCAGCGATATAATTACAAGTATTCCTGATAAAATTATCTGTCTGCCTCTGAAATGAGAGAGAGAGAGAGAGAGAGAGAGAGAGAGAGAGAGAGAGAGAGAGAGAGAGATAACCTGATTTATGACCTTCCTGCTTCCTACTTTAATGGTGATTAAACGCCCACCGTGAGGAAAAGAGCAATCCATGAAGCCACTCCCCACCCAACTCCAAAAGTCCACCACTCCCCAAACTCCACTCCCTCCCCAACACTCCCCCAACACCAACATTCCCGGAACAAGGACACAGTCCGGAGGAATGAGTGATTGCCAGAACTTCGACTTTAAGGAAGGCGACATCGTGTTGCAGGAAAGTCCTTCTGTGACACTCAGAGTTTAGTGCCATTCGGGGTATAACAGATGACCCCTGAGATTAGGAACTAGGGACCCATGGGTCTTGGGTCCCTAAGCCCCTGGAAGGAAAGGGTATCTCTAGGGAAAGGTTGGCAAAGAGGCGAAACCGGGTAAATCATTCAGGAGACTAACAAGGTGCATTTCATGGTGTTCATTTCTGAAGTTCAACACAAGAAGATTACAGCAGTACGAGAGATATGCTTCTGTTAACACCTGAAGACTAAAGAAATATAAAGAAGACCTAAAAGCCTTCTGCACTTCACACAAGACTTAACAGAAGGCAGCAGCGCATATTTTAAAGTCTATAAACACTTATGAATATACTAAAGAAAATATACGTCCGTGACAAGGCAAATATAAAAGGAAATAATGTAATTCTATTTTTATATATACATCAACGACTATATGGATATAAGATTATCATTTCTATCATTTTATCATCGTTTTTAATAAGACTGTGTATTATTATTCGCTTATTATTATTATTATTATTATGAAATAAATAATTATTATTATTATTATTATCATTTTATTTATTATTATTATTATTTTGCTCTATTACCAACTGCAGGACTAATTAGAATTTGAAAAATTCTCAACGGAATTTCAGACAAGAATGGTTATTTATAACAAATTATGATTTAAACTAGATTGTAAAAGGAAATAAATACAAAATAACATTTTCCTGCTAAGAAAATTAATTCTAATTTAGTCCTTTGGTTTTAACCTTTCTAATGAACCTAATTTATATTTATAATTAATAATTAATAATTTATCTTAATCCTTCAGCAGTATAAATGTTCTTTGGGACTTTGGGGTCAGTGGGCCTTCCGTGGACGAAATCCTTCAGATCTCAACTGGTTTTCTTGCATTCCTATTCATGAGAGAGAGAGAGAGAGAGAGAGAGAGAGAGAGAGAGAGAGAGAGAGAGAGAGAGTTTAAACATTATATGACAGAGTAGGCACTAGGCACCTTGCCATGATATTTCAGACACTTCTGTGATGAAAGAGAAAGAGAGAGAGAGAGAGAGAGAGAGAGAGTTTAAGCGTTATATGAAAGAGTAGGCACTCTGCCTTGCCATGAGACACTTCTGTGTTGAGAGAGAGAGAGAGAGAGAGAGAGAGAGAGAGAGTTAAATGTTAAAGAGAGAATGCTTGAGAGAGAGAAATGTTAAATGAGAGAGAGAGCAGATGCTACCTTCCCAAGATAAAAGATAAGATAAAAAGATAAAACTTTCCTCAAGATAAAAGATAAAACTTTCCCCAAGAGAAAAGTTAGGAAGACTTTGAGGAGAGGGACAGAAAAGGAGGAGGAAGTCAAGTTTAACAAAGTTTCGAGACAAAGAAGAAGAAGAAGAGAAGAATGAAGATTTAAGTCAGGGTTTCAAAAGGTGACAGATAATGCGATAGACAATAAAGCAATGACAAAAATAAACCCAATGATCTCACCATGAAGAACTAGTGGGACTGCCCCTTACAAACTTTCCCCGTGGGCTTGCCTGCCCTGGCCTAATTTACCCACCTGGCAATATACTAACAACCCTAAACCTCCCCACCCTACGTCCTGTAGGGGTCACAGCATCCAAATTAACCCATTTATCTGTCTGTACGTTTGTCTGTCTTCCTGCCTGAAGACTTGTAAAAACACAAAGCAAGCAAAAGCTTTGTTTACAAAATCTATGTTAATGATTCTCTATCATTTGATGTCCAGAGTATTACAAACTTGAAATAGATCTTGAAGATTATCATTTAAATATTGCTTCTGTAATCTAAGATTTTTCTAGGTGAAAAAAAGACAATAAAAAGGATATTAACCTTAATTAATTAATAGTCTTCTTAAACACCGAATTCTGCATTTGAAATCCCCTGAAATGAAGCATCATCATTTGACGTTTTCCATTTGCTCCGTTCATGCTGGTTGACAGCCCGGATGAAAGATGGCTGAATATTAGGCTAGCTGACACCTTTGCCTAGTGAAAAATAAAATAATAATAATAATAATAATAATAATAATAATAATAATAATAATAATAATAATAATAAGGCCTGATATATAAAGAAGCAATGAATTCCAGTCTTAAACTCTGGTGCAAGCGGCAATGAATCACATCGAGGCATGACAGACAGAGATTTACTAAATCAGTATTATAGGATGTTGGGGTTCCTGTGACATGAAATAGGCCTATACAGTAGATTAGTCGATTTCATTGAAATGGATTTTATGGGCAAAACAGTCGACAAAAACGGAACATCCAAAATATTATCCATATTCTTGGGCAATATTCATTCGGAGGAAACTGGAAGCTATCTTCCGCAGCAGAGAATGGCCACACACGAAAATATTTTACAATGGAAGAGAGAAAAGTGAATAAGAGGGGTAGGAGAAGGAGAGATGTGAATAAAAGGGAGAGAATGAATCAAGACTAAACATGGCCATTACCCATTCCTATCTTTTATGAACCATGAGTCCTTCTCCTGGAGCCACCGTACTGAACGCACAAAGAAAGTTCTCTTTCTCATGAACTGGATCTCGGAAGCGAAAACCCGGAGCATACGAATTATTCGTTCTCAAAATACTGCTTCTTTTCTCGTTTATTACTTATTTTTGCCCTATTATCAGCTGCAGGGCGAATTGCTGAATTTCGAAAATTCATAGGAAACGGAATCCTCACGAAGAGACGACCGTTATTTATAACTTATATAAAAGAGCAATTTCCAACGGAAATATTACTCCATTCAAGGCTTCAGTAGTCGCCATTGCTAACCATTTTATTACAGTCTCTTAACAAAACCATTTTCTTTATTTCTCAACAGTTTTCCTCCTGCTATTTCGACTAGGTTCTCGAGAAGGAGAATGGTTTATTCATTAACTTAGGAAGGTATCGCCTGGAGAGACCTTACAGACCTTACAGTTCGAGAGAGGTTGCCCCAGGTCCCTCAGTGTGAGGCACCTCTGATGTCTACAAGAGAATTGCTAATGCATCTTCCGGTATATTTTGCATCTTCCAATCTTGGATGGTCTGGGATGCATCTTAGATATTTGTCGAGCTTATTCTTAAACACATCTACGCTCACTCCTGATACGTTCCTCAGATGACCTGGTAACGCACTGAATAGATGCTGCATTATCAATGCTGGTGCTTAGTGGATTAATGTCCTGTGTGCTTTCCTTAGTTTTCCTGGTAGAGTTTTGGGCACTATTAATCTACCTCTGCTTGCTCTTTCTGATATTTTCAGTTCCACAATGTTTTCGGTAATTCCTTCTATCTGTTTCCATGCCTGTATTATCATGAAAACGTTCTCTTCTCCTTTCGAGACTATATAATTTTAAGAATTGTAGTCTTTCCCAGTAGTCAAGGTCCTTAACTTCTTCTATTCTAGCTGTAAAGGACCTTTGTACACTCTCTATTTGTGCAATATCCTTTTGGTAGTGTGGGTACCATACCATATTGCAATATTCAAGTGGACTACCTACATTAAGTTTTATAAAGCATAATCATGTGTTCAGCTTTTCTTGTTTTGAAGTGCTGGAACAACGTTCCCATTTTTGCTTTGTATTTTGCCAGTGGTATTGCTATTTGATCATTGCATAACATATTCCTATTCAACATCACACCAAGGTCTTTAACTGCTTCCTTATTTGTGATTGTCTTGTTATTAGGTCCCCTATATGCATATAGCATTCCTTCTTTATCACCATAATTTATTGATTCAAATTTATCAGAGTTAAATACCATCCTATTTACCTCTGCCCATTCATATACTTGTTTTTATTCTTTGTAGTGAGTTCCTATCTTCATCACAAGTAATTTCTCTACTTATTCTTGTGTCATCAGCAAAACTTTCACTACCGAGTCCTTAACATTACTGTCTATGTCTGCAGTCATAATAACAAACAGCAATGCAGCTAACACCTGACAGGATCACAGTGTGGCACACCGGATGTTACCTCCTAGCTTTATCCGATTTCTCATCGTTTGCAATCACTATTCTGTTTTGTAAAAATTCTTTTATCCATCTTCCTACTTGTCCAAAATATTATGTTTTCACATTTTTTCGCTAATATATTCGGTCTACCTTGTCAAAAAATGACACAAACTCTGGTAAAGCACATCTGTATCTTTTTCATTTATCATATTTTTATATATATTATCATGGTGGACTAACAGTTGGGTTTGTGAGAGAGAGAGAGAGTACAAAACCATGTTGTCCTATATTAAACAAACTATTTTTCATTAAATGTTTCTTTATATTTTTCTTCATTACCTTTTCATACACTTTCAAAATATGTGATGCTAGACTCACAGGCCTATAATTACTTGCCTCTTGTCTTGATCCAAATTTTGAAAATAGGGGGTAATATATGCTAATTTATGTTCATCATAAATCTTGCCTGTATGTACACTTTGTCTTAATAATATTGTGAGCGGCTTTGCGAAGAGTGAACTACTTTCTTTAACAAAATGGCAGGGACACCGTCTGGTCCGGCTGCTGATCCATTTTTAATTTCATTAATAGCCTGCACAATGTCGGCTTCATTGATATCTATGTCTGACAAATATTCACTATTTTCATCTCTTATTTCTGTATCATTATCTTCATTATCAATTCTAGGTGTAAATTCTCTCTTATATCTTTCTGCTAATATGTTGCAGATTTCCTTTTTTCATTTGTTAATTGCCCTTCAATTCCTAGAAAACCTATTTCTACTCTTCTTTTATTCATCTTTTTCTGCATATGAGTAAAATATTTTGGGGTTTTGCTTGATATTTTGTAGGGTCTTTTCTTCTAAGTCCCATTTTCATTTTCTTTTGATTGTATAATCTTTTGTTCTGTAAACTTTTTTTTTCTATCTTATGAATCTTTTAGTTCCATCACTTTCCATTTATTTTTTCTTTTGCAAGACCTTTTTCCACTTTCTGATTTTCTGGAACAAGATCCTTCTGTCTCTTGGTATGCATGACTGATGTTTACTTTTCTTCTTGGTATATATTATCCACTATTTTCTAATAATATATTATATAATATTTAATATTTACCTGTATATTATCACTTAAAATATGTTTTCCCAGTCTCTGTTTAATTCTTCATTTATTTCTGACCATTTTATATTCTTACTATAGAAATTGTATTTTCCATATCCTTCCCCTTTTTTGTCTCTTGCTTAAGCTTTTCACTTGCTTTGGAACACTGTTAATTCTATGGTATTATGGTCTGAAATACTCCATTATACACTAGAGAACATAGTTCAGCTCCTCGTTCACAAATACTAGGTCTAAAATATTATCCTTTCTTGTTGGGAGGTGATTTATTGTCTCCACTTTCATAAGGACTCTCAAGGAACCTCCTTTGTACGGATATGAGGTTCAGAACCTCCTTTGTCGGATATGAGAGTCAGAGAGGACTCATTAAAAAGCTGTAACCCCAACTGCATGAAAATCCCACCACTTTAGCTAGCCCATTATTATCACCTGATCCTAGTTGATGGTTTAGGCAATGAAGAGCCAGTATTACTTCACAGACACACTGAAGTATAAAGCGGAAAGAAGCATGCTTTCACGAAAACTTATTAATGAGACTGTCATCTCGAAAGACACGACACTAAAATACAACCAATATGAGCATAGAACCCATGATCGTTCTGCTACTTGTACAGTACAGTAGATGGGGAGAGAATGCAAACCAGAACAGCTCCACACACAAAAATGTTGACGTACAAATAACAAAACAGAAAAATAATCAAGCCCACTAGTTTGAAACGAATATTTCTAAAAGAGACAAAAAGAAAAGAAGCAAAACAAAGTTGGTAGATGATTTCCTATTCGAAGGAAGGTTTCTCAATCAGGAAGAAAGTGGAGGAAAAGGAAGGACAACTCAACATTATGAACGCAAACCTGGGCACTCAGCCAATTGATCTGTTTTTGCTTCAACACTGAAGATCAAAAGGTGGAAACGAATAGTTACAGAGTCACGACAACTGACAAAATTTAACAAAATCTTTGTTAAGAAGAAGACATGACATAAGATTATAGCCCTTTTCCTCTAACGCTCCCCAAAACTCCACTAAATAAATATTCTCAGAATGACCCAACAGTGACATTATTATACCGGGATAAACTTCTATAAACAAAGAACAGAAACATTTGTCTCTATAAGAGAGGGGATATCAAGATTCGAAACAGACAATTTGACAGAGGGACCTGGGAAAAATAAATAATGGCTGGACTTATCCATTTCGTTAACCAGGACTTAAATGATATGTCCCAGAACTCATTAGAGCCTTTCAGGGGAGTTCAATGGTTATTAAATCATTATTTCATTTTATATATATATATATTATATATATATATTATATATATATAGTTCTTATATATCTGATGGTTTATATATTTATATCACAATTTTGTGTGTGTGTGTGTGTAATATACTACATATATTTAATATATATATACAATGTACATACATAAATATATTATATAAATATCTAAATATATCACAAAATTTATATTATATGTGAGAGAGAGAGAGAGATAGATAGATAGATAGATAGAGATAGTTAGAGAGAGAGAGAGAGAGAAGAAATCAGAAACATAAAAACGGACGACAGAGAAGCTGGGAAAAAAAAACATTATCCCTGATAACTCTGATTCTCAAAAATCTGCCATCTTCCAAAGACAAAAGGAACCGTTGAGTAAACACTGATTCCATTCAGTGAAAACAAAAAGAAATATAAAATCTGAGCAAAAACACTATCAATGAACACAAACCAATAACCAGATAAAGAAGGCCATCAGTCAAACAGAAATAAACACAAATACCAGGCAAACGTGTATCAAATAATTGGTCATCAATCGTGTTTGAAACGTGACCAGAAACTAAAGTCCTGCAAAAATAACATTTTAGAAATTTTAATTTTTGTGGGTTTAACATTTCAATATTGTACAAGTTCTGATGGGGAGGGATTATTACAACAAGGGTATTTTACCTACGTTTACAGTAGGGAATGATGTCTCTGCAGATTTTGAAATTATGTTTCAAGTGCTTTTTAAAGGTGTATATGACTATAGATTTGTGTAGATCTCAAACTTCATTTCTTTCAAGTAAATTTGAAAACTATATTAACGAGGGCATTATGAACCCATGAGTTCTTCAAACAGATCATACAGTCATTCTGACCAATCACCTATCAAATTAA
>NC_089785.1:26710437-26757937 GCF_040412425.1 Macrobrachium rosenbergii | reverse complement strand
GTTGCCAACGTGTGTTCATGACGTTTACTGTAGCATCGACTTGTTTCCTATCTGTTTGTGATATGTATGTGATAAGTTGCTAACTTGTAATTATGACAAGTTTTACTGTCACGTCAACTTGTTTCCAGCCTGTTTGCGACATGTATGTGATAAGTTGCCAACCAGTGTTTATGACATGTGTTACTGTAGTGTGTGCACGCCATTACCATTGCCTTTCTCTTCATCTACCAAAGGCAACTTTGTCTGATTCAGACAATCTAAACATCAATAAGAAACACATTTTATATTTCATTCTCCGGGAATCTGAATGGTAATTAAAACAGGTGTTTCCATCATTGTTGTGAGTGAAAAAGCATTATTTTTTTTCAAAGTCCTGCGTGACGGAGAGATTTAATTTTCATTCACTCATTTCACGGAAGGTTCCCAACTCCAGTAATTACAGTACCATGCTCTCGGCGTTTTTCAATTACAAGAACTCTCTTTTTTCAACATTATTGGGCCAAATTAATCTTTTTCTCATTTAAAAAAAAAAGCCGATAGGTGGAATAGAAAACTACAACGCATCATTTGGATTTCGTTCTGCTACTGTGTTAGTTTTCCACGTTCAAACACAAGTTATAAAAACAGATACAGAATTTAAACCCATGACCGGTGGTTATAAAAACAGAGACAAAATTTGAAGAGAGACCAGAGAGAGAGAGAGAGAGAGAGAGAATCACCTTGCTCTCTGATTCAGTTACAGTACTAATTTGCAAAAATATCTGGCGTGAATCCTGTGAATTTAAAGTAAAAAAAAATTGAAAAACCTCAAATAATTTACATTCACAGGAATATTCAACATTGTCAACAGCTTATAAAAAGAAAGAATTTAACTGAATAATAAAAATGAATAAACAAGATATACAAATTAATCAAACTTAGTTTCTAAAATTATTAACTTTGATGCTGCTTTGATTAAATGCCAAAGTTTTATTACAAAAGTTAAAAAAAAATATGATAAACTTTTTTAATTGAAGTTGTGAGTAGTCTTGTCGGATTTGAGGTTTTAAAAGGCGCGACAACACTAAAGTGACGACATGTCATCACACACGTCGGCAACTTATTTCATGCATGTCACAAACACGTGTACAACGAGTCGAAGACCGTAAGCAAAGAACGATGAAAACTATGGATTTTTAAAACGAGCCTATTTCCTAACACTCTCTCTCTCTCTCTCTCTCTCTCTCTCTCTCTCTCTCTCTCTCTCTCTCTCTCTCTCTCTCTCTCCCATTCGTAAAAAGAATGCACGATTTTTCACAAAAAGATTTTCAAATTCCAGTTCCCGGATTCACATTTTGAAAATTTTTCTTTTTTTTCCTCTCTCTCTTCAGGTGATGAACTTGAGCTCAAGTGAATGTCATTTCATGAATGAGGAATCTTCTTGAAAAAGGACAAAACCATCTCTTCTCGATCTCATTTTCTATCTCTCTCTCTCTCTCTAAAATCTTTTCTCTCTCATTCACACACATTCATCTCATAAAGTCAAAAATGAATATGCTCAGATTTTCACACATTACAGACACACACAATTCGTGTCAGGTTGCATTTGAGGCATTTTGATGTCTCCTGGCAAAAAGTTGAAATGCATCAATTCGGTATATTGCATCTTCCAGTCTTGGATGGTCTGGGATGCATCGTCAATTTGTCGAATTCTTAAAAAGATCTACGCTCACTCCTGCTTTATGTTCCTTTCAGATGAGCTGGAGCAATTGAAGAGACGCTGCATTATCGATGAGAGAGAGAGCGTGGGGGTTGATTAATCCTGATTCAGAGTAAATTTATTTCAGCTTAGTTTTTTGGAGACAGGTTAATCTACCTCAAGACGACAGAAAGACAGTTGTATAATTAAAATGAAAATTAGAGAGAAATAAAAAGAAGATGAGACGACAGCCGCTTCAGAGATCTTAATGAGTTTCCAGACGCCAGGAAATCATTTTTGAAGGAAAAGTTATTAAAACGGATCACAAGATTATCTGCACTTGCCTCTCCGTATCTCTTACAGATGTCAAACCTATACGACCTCTTACGACCTCGCACGCTGATTTAAAGTTAGAGTTGGGTCCGACAAACTTGGCCCTCTATCACCCTAATTTCCCGCCGGGCCTCGATCGTGGGGTCTCGTAAGTTGACATAAATTGTTTCAAACGTCTAAAAAATAAATAAATAAATAAATAAATAAAAGTGTCACGAAAACTGAAGTGCGAAGGTTTATGACGAAATTAGCAAAAAGAAGAAAGAGATCTATATTTTTAGCTTAATATGTCATCTACTAGCTACCCTGTATCAAAATACGCCAGTATACAACTAAACGAGGGAAGAAATATGAATAAAACTCAGTCCTTCCCGGAACGAACAGTTTGGAACTGGAACTGGAATGTGAGATTTATGCCTGATGCCAAGCGCTGGGACCTATGAGTTCATTAAGCGCTGAAAGGGAAATTTGAGTAAAGATGAGGTCTTAAAGGTCTAAAAAAAGGAGGAAAACCTCGCTGTTGCACTATGAAATAATTGTTAGGAGAGGGTGGACAGCAAGGTGGAAAAAGAGGATATGAACGGAGGTACAGTAAAAGGAATTTCCAGGGGTTGCAGCTCTCGGGGCCGAAGGGACGCTGCAAAGAACCAGAGAAATGCCACAGTGCACCGCGTGAGGTGTACTGACGGCACTACTCTCTATTCCGGGGGCGAACGAACAGTTTGAAACTTGAAAACATTTCCCATCGAAGCTTCTCCAAACGTATCGGTTGTAAACAACCGAACCTTTTGGACCGAAGTTCGACATAAACGAGACACTGATTCAGTGATTCAGAGATTCAGAGATTCAGACTGATTTTGCTTCTGGTACGGATAAATAATTTCTCCTTCCTTTCTTCCTTCCAATCCACGAGCAGCCCTCATTTGTAGGGGTAACAGAATATCTCAACTTGAAAAAGACGTTTAAACCGAGTGGATGATAAAGAGGACCATTTGCCAAATTCTGTCGAGAGGAAAACATTGGAGGAAAAATCAGGTTTTCCTGTTTTGCCTCAATATCTCACGACAGTCAGACTTTGATGAGGAGGAGGAAGTGTGAGTCTGAGATGTCGGGTGGTTGGTCTAAACTCAAACGTTTGGAAGTTTCTATCCAATGGGTGAATTTATTACAAGGCTAAGCGGATGAACTCACTCTCTCTCTCTCTCTCTCTCTCTCTCTCTCTCTCTCTCTCTCTCTCTCTCTCTCTCTCTCAAGCATTATCGTTGGTGATAGGATTCTGCCAAAGGTGCTCTCTGGGTTCAATGGAATTGGTGGAGGCTGTTATTTATGCAAAGAGGGAAAGGGGCGTTAGCAGGGGAAAGGGGTGGGGGTTGAGGGACGAAGGGGGCGGGGGGAATGTTTGCTATCTTCTAAATTTATTTTAAAGGAAATATTTCTCACTGATTCCTGGTCAGGAATTCAGCTCCTCCACCTCTGTACCAGATTATTTTCCTCTTTACTTTAAGGAAAGTTTTCTCTCCTTTTTTTGTTTCTTTTCTCATTCTTTCAGCGTTACCAGTTTTCTTCACGTCGAGACTAGTCATGAATACTTGGTTTCCCCTCCCAACGGACTCCAGTCAAAACCGAGAAGCACCCATGACATCCCACCTTGAAAATGTACCTTTGTTTTAAAGTGCTTAGTTGTGCTTGAATTAATCTGTTGTGTTTGTGGATTTTCTTTCTTTTAAACATTTCAGTCATTTATCGTTGTCACTTTAACTCTATACCAGAATCCCTTTAATGTTATGAATTAGTTTAATTTAAAATAAACTGATGAAAATCTAGTTTAAATTGGTAACTCTTAACTGTAAGCCAAACATATGACAAACTTTATGAATCCTTTAGATTTATAACCAAAAACCATTTTCATTGATTTTCTGGTCAGAGGCTGAAAACAGACAAGTCATTCATTTCACTGAAGTGTCTCATCCTCTCAAGGATCCTTCGATGGAAGGAACCACCTTGTGCTTTCCTTTTCGCTCGGGGAGTCTACGCCCCTATTCACCTGTCGCAACCTGACCTCAAGGACCCACAGGTGTTTGTGTTTGGTTGGGATCTCTTGTGCAAACACAAACACAAACACGTCTCCGGTTGCGAGGGATTTTGTGGGGGTAACCTGTGACGGTGATGATAATGAACAAACACCCAGGGTCCATTCATAAGACGAATCTTGTAAATAAAGAAGCCACAAACACAGGGTCGTTTTCCCCTGTGGAATCACAAATGAGTAATTAGGACTATTTTTTGTGTCGACAGGATTTTCTCAGTCTGTGTTGCATGCATCAGTGAACGCCTCCGCTGGGGGTTAGTACCATCAGTGCACCTCACGTGGTGTACTGTAGGCATTACTGAAGTTTTTTTTGCAACGTCCCATCGGCCCCTAACTGTTCCTACTTTTAGCTTTTTACTTAACCGCCATTCTCGCTTCCTTCATTCAATTTTGCTTTCCAGCCTTTCTAACTGGCCCTTCCTAATGCAATTTATGATCCTTGTGCTTCATTTCCTGGATCTCTTTATCTTGCTGTCCAACCTCTCTAACTCTTTCACATTCTTAAGCGCTGGATGGCTGAAAGAACCCCAGTGCTTGCAGACTTGACAGCCTCAATTCTATCAATCAAATCAATCACTGAAAAAAGTTCTCAACAGGAAAATGTTAATTAGGTTCTGTGACAAAGAAGTCTGTCTACTTCCTGCTGTTGATTTGATCTAGGAAAATTTGGAGTTGGAGTGGTTGGACAGCAAGACTGAAGAAAGGGAGGGGGGGGGATGGAGGTCAAGTAAAAGGCCAAAAATAGTGGGTGCAGCTAGGCGGCCGGAGGGACGCTACAAAGAACCTTCAGTAATGCCTACAGTGCTCCACGTGAGGTGTACTTTCGGCAAAACATCCATACGGGGAACGCGTCACAGTTGATAAGGAATGCCAGCGGAATGAAATTTTATATAGTATACTTTCGTGAAATTTAAAACTCTCTCTCTCTCTCTCTCTCTCTCTCTCTCTCTCTCTCTCTCTCTCTTTATACTCTACATAAAAGCCTTTATATTTTTTTTTTTTTTTTTTTGCGAAGTCACGGTACCTTGGCCCTTCTGTTTTTTCCTTCTTTGTCATGTCACTGCTTTCTTTTTTTTTTTTTTTTGTCTTGTGTCGGTCCTAACTTCAGAAAAGCCCAAACTTTCCCAGCGAACAATTTTTTTATTTCTTTAACCACGATTTGTTCAACTGCAAATAATTATTCAAGTTTTTCTTCTTTTTCTTTGGAAGTTGTCGTCTGTTATCAGAAAAATTGTTTACGAGAGAGAGAGAGAGAGAGAGAGAGAGAGAGAGAGAGAGAGAGAGATGAATGTTATGAACGCAAGTTTTCTGAAACCGTCCAGATGTTTAATTAAACATTTCAGCTGCAAAGTTTGAAGAGAGAAAAAATCTAACATATTTTCTTTATGTGAATTTACAAAATGTCTGGAAGACTTTCTGAGGAAGAATCAGCGCTTCGTTTGTTGTCAAGTTTTCTCAGAGCGTAATTATTAGGAATGAAAAAAAAAAATTAACAAAATACATGAATAGATAAAAACGTAAGCAAATGATTAAGATACAAGGAGAATTGTTTTAAGGAAGCAATGCACTGCATCTTCGCTTGAACTTTAGAGGTTCCAGTTGCACGACATCCTCAGCAGGGAGGGAGGGAGGCTGTTCCACAGTCGTCCATTACCTGTCAGATTCAGGTATATTTATGGGAGGTGGAACAGACCATTCCCCGCCATCGTTTTATAGCATTTAGACTAAGATGCATATCAGAGGGTCCAAATTAATTTTTAAAACTGCAAAAACTCAAAGAATGACGCCAAACCCTAGCTATTTCCCACTTTACGTTAAAACCAACTTTCCTGGCTCGGCAGCAGAGAATCGACAATGAACACCGTGTTCTTCAGTTATTAAAACAATGAACACTTATCGAAACATTGAACGTGGTGTTCTTCAGTTATCAAAACAATCAACAGTTTTCTCCAGTTATCAAAACGATGAACACTGAATTCCCCAGTTCACCAAATACTCAGCACTCAGCCCCAACCCCCGAAAGTGTAACTCCCAAAAGGCCAACCGTTTGCACAATATCTCGCGCCCGCCACAATTCGGCATTCCTGCGCAAACGTCTTCTCCCCCGAGTGCTGTGTCAATGTTTGCAACTTCTGGCCGGCGTGGTTGTATGAAACATTTCGGGTATCGTCAAATATATTTTTGCCCTTCGCTGCGTCACAAACACACACTGGAATGTGTGTTCGTATGTTTGCTCCATTTGAAGTTGTCCTTTCTCACGAGGCAAAGTCTCTGTTGAAAAATAAATATTATATGTTACGTTCGTTTATGTTACATATTTGCTGGAGAAACTTGCATAAGTAAAATTAGCTTGATTCTGAGACTTTCTAAAGTAATATTACGCTGTACTTTCTCTTTAGAAAGGATCGAGTAACTCGGATAAGAGCGGGGAAAGCATTTGGAAAAATCATATAGCAAAAACGAAGAATGAAAACTCAGAAATGTCCCAAAAACTAAAAGGGAAACTACTCATGTTTTGACGAAGACCAAACATAACCCTCCAGCCCAAGAGTATCACGTACAATTCAGCAGAAGAAGAAGAAGAAGAAGAAGAAGAGGGAGACACCAGATCGTAAACAATGGAAGGAAGAGACAGCGAGGCATCTTTCCATTCATAAATATTCCTGTCCTAAATGTCATTTGGGGAAGGGTCCATCTACGTCCATCTTGCTTTACCCCAAAATAAATTAGGAAAGACTAAAATGCTGCTAAAAGCTAACTTGAGGTGACATGTTGATAGATTTAATGAATGAAGTCAATAATGCGAATGAAGGATTTTATGAGGTGATAAGACTTTAAAAATGAGCAAAATGCTATGGATGAAAATTTCGTTAACTATAATCATAAATCGGTTACAATTTCTGTCAAAACTAAAAAGTTTAAATTAAAGAAAAATTTTGAACATGCTTTTATTAAAATGCACTAAAAAGTAAAAAATACATTTTTTGAGACACCAGTATTTTCTTACAATTAATCATGTCTACAAAAATAAAAGCGTGGCCCCAAACATGGAAGGAAATACTACTAGAAATTCTTACAATTAATCATGTATATGTATATATGTGTATGTATATATATATACATATATATATATATATATATATATATATATATATATATATATATATATATATATATATATATATATATATATATATATATATATATATATATATATATATATATATATATATATATATATATATATATATATATATATATATATATATATATATATATGTGTGTGTGTGTGTGTGTGTGTGTGTGTGTGTGTGTGTGTGTGTAGATATGTATGTACATGACTTTATCTTGTGCAGATGTTTGGTGAAGACGCCTGTTTATATTAATTTTCTAGGCACCTGTAATCAATTATTCAATTTATTATTGAAGAGTCGTCAGTATTGAAATTCGTGATGAAATTAAAACACATTTCCATTAAATTTTCTCTCGGAAAAAAGATAAACTAGGAAATGAATCACTATATAAGCACATACACACACACACACACACACATGAAAACAAGCTGAGTGATTGAGGCATATCGTGTCGACCTTCCGGGAACTTTCACAAGATTGGCTCCAGCGTCTCCAGAGAATCCCCGAGCCTTGCTGAAGAATCATCATCTCCTAGCGGAGCTTTATTTATTTACATACAATTATGCATGCATATAG
Organism: Macrobrachium rosenbergii; assembly: GCF_040412425.1. Classification (NCBI taxonomy): domain Eukaryota; kingdom Metazoa; phylum Arthropoda; class Malacostraca; order Decapoda; family Palaemonidae; genus Macrobrachium; species Macrobrachium rosenbergii. The sequence continues at coordinate 26,750,127 of NC_089785.1, read as the reverse complement.
TTAGAAAAAGAGATGAAGAATTATTCCAAATCTGCTGGAAGTCCCTGACATTCCCGGGAATCCCAAGAATTCCCGAAGACTGCAGCAGCTCAGTGGAGACGAAAATGTCTCCAGAATCCAGACAAGTCACTCGTGTCCGATTACAAAACTTGGGATAAATCAGAGACAGTTTATCCGTATGGATCGGACTCTGCTTCTTTGCGAACACAGATGATGAATTTCCAGAGAACGAGAAACAAGCTCAGCGCAGACGTAGGAGACACGCGAAGGAAGAGCTTCGAGCTGGAAATCTCTTGCCATTGGATACCTCGACGTGGGGAAGCAGTGATACCGATTTCACATATTCCTCAGTGGCAACCTCTGGCGTGGCCTAAAATCCCGTAAGTGCAATGCCTACCACATATGCGAAATTGGTTTTCCCACCTTCTGAGGATTGTAGTGTGGCAGGAACTTCGGCATCGAGGAACACCTTCAGCAATGGCGTGTTTCCTACAGTCAGCAGCGAAATAACTGGTTTCGGGACTCTGCAAACGAATCATCTGTTTTCTACAAAAAAGCAGAGACGCCATAGGCTCTTGGCTAGCCAACAGAGCAGAGAATGGGGAAGGGCCCATCCCTGGTAAAACTAAACCCCCAATTCAGTGACGCTTTGTTGGCGAAGATGCCCCAGGGGTGAGATCAATTCTGATCGCCAAAGGCCCCAAAAAAAAAAAAATATATATATATATATATATATATATATATATATATATATATATATATATATATATATATATATATATATATATATAGTATGTATACATGTGTGTGTGTGTGTGTGTGTGTGTGTGTGTGTGTGTGTGTGTGTGTGTGTGTGTGTGTGTGTGTGTGTGTGTGTGTGTGTGTCACAAGTATATATGCAGATAACCATTTGAAAGGTGAAAATTTCAGACCAGGTACCAAGCGCTTTTGCGTATCATGTACACTTCTTGAGGGGTACTTTGGAGTACTTTATACCCCAAAGAAGTGTTCGTGATACACGAAAATACTTGGTACTTGGTCTTTAATTTTCACCTGTCAAATGGTTATCTACGTATATATTTGTCACATGCAGTTTGGTGACATATTACACACACACACGCGCGCACATACACACACACACACACACACACACATATATATATATATATATATATATATATATATATATATATATATATATATATATATATATATATATATATATATATATATATATATATATATATATTTATGTTTGTATATGTATATATATTGTCTATGTACATATACATACTGTACATACATACATACACACACATATGATCGCAGGAGGGAGGGTTAAAGCTGCTGTATATATGCATATGTGTATACATATGTATGTATGTATATTTACTGTGCATAGATAAAATATATATACATATACAAACATATGTATGCATATATATGATATATGTGTGTTTGTATATGTAAATATATTATATCTATGTACATATAAACATACATACATATATACTGTATATACACATATACTATATATAGCAGCTTTGACCCTCCCTCCTGCGATCATGGAACATCCATAACTATGAGGCAGAACTTCTGGGGTTCTGATGACCATAACGTATCCTTTGCCCAAAGTCAAGGATCAGTAACCAGTGGTCTGGTGAGCGTTAGCTACCAAGGACATTTCCCGTGCATTTTCATGCATAAAATATAAAGGCCTCTTATTTACATCTTTCCTGCATACGGAATGTGCATTCAAACATTTTTGTATGCGTTAACAGGGTCTGATTTTATGCAATGGTTTCCACTCACAGAGAGATTGAGAATGTTCTCTTCATTATCGTCGAGTCGTTGATGACAAACAAAACATATCTGTTGATGAATGTAGCTTAACAAGTGATGCAAGGATTGACAAGCCTCGGGCGATATGATAGCTTATCTGTACGTCACAGTGAATAGATTACTCTCTGGATAAAGGCGTGATTAACAAGGAAATGTACGGTAAGAGGGAGATAAAATTCTAATCTTTTACTGATAGAGAGGTATGAAAAGGTGCATAAAAAAGGGCTAGGTGCGTCATACTGAAAGAGAGAATGTGCCGCTTGAGAGAGAGAGAGAGAGAGAGAGAGAGAGAGAGAGAGAGAGAGAATGTTCGTTTGGACTTTTGAGGGTATAGATTTTCTGAATACCGCAAACACAATCTTATCAATGCAAATAAAGAATAAAGTTACTGAAAACAATAAGCGATAATTACAGTGTATATATATATATATATATATATATATATATATATATATATATATATATATATATATATATATATATTACATATATACAGTGTATATATATATATATATATATATATAGACTTGCTTCTGTAGTGAAATTATCCTTTTTTTATTTATGGTAATTACCAGAATGAATATGGGTCAAGGCCCTCTAAATTTTGCTAATTATGAAGAAAAATGGGCGAAGGAAATCCATACCGAAAGTCGAAACAAATCCAGAGAAAATCTGGCAAACCTTTAGCTGGAATCCATCCATACTACAATAAAACATGTCATAAGAGCATGTCGGCAACTTGTCGCATACATAATCACAAACAGGTTGTTAACAAGTCAACAACCGTAAGCGGAAAACAAACCTTTGCCAAATGCTAGATAAGCATCTGCAGCACTGGTTACAACTACCAATAAGTCACTGACTTGTATTCAACCTGTTTGTGATATGTATGGAATAAGTTCTCGACATGTGTTTGTGACATGTTTCTATGCAGCGAGGACACACCCTTTCAGTCCTCCAGGCAATGTGGTCTGATCAACTTGTGAGTCCAAAAAGACCAATAGTAGACAGTGAACTGAACTGAACTGAATAGAAAACCTACTGTAGGCCAAAGGCCAAGCGCTGGGATCTATGAGGTCATTCACCACTGAAACAGAAATTGACATTTAAAGGTTTGAATGGTGTAACAGGAGGAAAACCTCGCATTTGCACTATGACTCAATTGTTAGGAGAGGGTGGAAAGTAAGATGGAAGAAAGAGAATATGAAAGGAGGTACAGTAAAAGGAACGAAAGGTGTTGCAGCTAGGGCCGAAGGCATTACGCTGCAAAGAACCTTAAGTAATGAGGTGCACTGACGGCACCAACCCCCTACGGGGAATAGTAGACAGTGATACGTTGCTGGAAATGTGAAACTGAAGGCTGTGCTTAATTGAGGCTTTTGAAGACTGAATCACAGGAAGAGTTTCCAGGCGCCGAGAAGTTTAAATAATGAGATGGAAGTCTAAAGGAGTTTTTCGTAATATAATACATTTTGTTCCCAGAGTTTCATTTAACTATGTTTAACTATGGCTTTCGTAAATAATTCAACTCAATCCTTGTAAAGTGATACTTCTATTTATCCTAAGTATGAGACGTATAAACGGTACTGAGAGTTCCCAAATCATGCAAATGAAATAAAGACTGCCATTCACTAAGAGGCATATTGTGAAGAAGAAATCAATTATTGGGTTTTTCTATAACGCGAAGCCTGGCTTTTTCACCTTACCTAGCATCCAGAAGGATACGAAAAGTCATACATTTTTGGGGGCTCATCCTCAATGATTTAAAAGTTAGAATGAAAAAAAATATAGGGAAAATCAGTATTTAACATGTTTATCATTTTGCATAATTCTCTGTGGTCTACTACGCTTTAAATAAACAGTTTATTGGCAAGAGTATGAGTGGGGGGAAAAAAATGGAAAAGTTTTATCATATCCACAGTAAAATGAGACAAGGTTTCATCTCATTTTACAGTAGATATGATATGATCAAATTGATAACTTTCCTTATTTTCCTCTTCTCTTACTCTTATATGTAAATAACCGGTTTAAGATGAGCAGAGTAAACGTGAGAGAATGTCAGACTCAAATTTTGAATAACGTTTTTTCACTACCTTTTTTTTCTTAACTTTGCATATTCTTAATTCTCTCGTATTTCCCCAGGTACCCCATATTCACCTTTTTCCATCTTTTCTCAAAATTCTCATATAGGAAACTGATCCACACAACCTCTTCATTGTCTAAATGTACACTACTCTACCCCTAGCAATTCCTCGGTCATCTGTCATACTTTCTGGATCAAAATACTACCTTAAACCTTTCCTGTTGTACAAACTAATATTGTGTTACTATAGTCTCGAAGTAACGTCCATCACCTTTACAATCATATCAGGAGAATAATTCCTACCACTTTGTCCTTTGGAACCTTTATTCCGGACCAAAATACCTTGCACAGTCTTATCAGCCATTAAGTCAGGATTTTACCATTTTACCAAAACGTTTCATTCGTGATCTCATCTACGCTTACCTACTGTTCTTCAATTCATCAATCTTTTAGTTATCCTTCCTAGAACCTCAACACTCTCCCTCACAGTCATTCTTGAATAGGTTTTGCTCAGAAACCTTCCACTGCTGCATCATTCAGCTCTGTTTTTATCCTACCTTCAACATTCAACAAATACTATATCTATCTATATCATATATATATATATATATATATATATATATATATATATATATATATATATATATATATATATATATATATATATATATATTATACATACATATATATATATATATATATATATATATATATATATTTATACATAATATATATATATATATATATATATATATATATATATATATATATATATATATATATATTATAGAAATACAATTATTTGTAAAAAAATCTGTAAATAATTATTTGTGTAACTATGAAATTATAGGTGTATAATGTTCAACGCCATCTATTATCAGTTATGTTAACATTCTACATTATCCTTGGTTTCTTTTCCTTAACTTAGTCATACAGCTATATTTGCATTCCTTAGCCTTCGTTACACTTGTAATTTGTATTTTTCTTTAGAGAACTATTCAGTGCAGTGTTGAAAACATCTTTTCTCTTACTTATCATAATTAGTGTTTTTTGTGATATTACGTATGAAAGTAATTATATTGGAATTTAAATTTATTTATTTAAGTATTAAATTAACAATTGTCTTTAGTGTTTAATTAAGATCCTGCTGGATTATAGGTGATTAAAAGTGGTTAAATAGAGGTGGTTTAAAATAGAGGTGAAAATAAACAATCTCTCATTCAAAAAGAATAATATTTTTGTTGGTGGTGATATTTTAAATTTATGAGGGATAATTGAGTGATTACAGACCACACACACATCCCCACACCTAGCCACCAAGTAAGATTCACCAAGTCCCGTCATAATATATAATATGAAATATACTGGAATTCAAGTCAATGTATCCTTAAAAATCTCTCTCTCTCTCTCTCTCTCTCTCTCTGGCGTCGAGAATAAGTGAACAACCTCCTCAACATAATTTATTGCTTCATTTGAGTGATCTCACTTCCTTCCCTTCCCTATTCGTTCCGGACTATTTCTCTTTCCCTGATTCCTTTTTTTCTATTATTTCCTTCTTCCCTTGAGCGAGGAGCCATCAAGAAATGTGTGTGAGAGAGAGAGAGAGACAGAGAGAGAGAGAGAGAGAGAGAGAGAGAGAGAGACCACTAGCACTTTACAGTGGGTTGAGATGAATATAACCTTGTTTGTGACAGTGAGTTAATTTGTTAGTAGTCGCATAAACTTTAGCCAAGAACCAGAGGAGAAAGTTTGAGAGAGAGGAGCAGTCCCACCAGAGAGAGAGAGTAAGATCACTGGGATTATTTCTGTTGAGTCATTGGTGTCTTTTATCTTCCCAAGTCCTCTTTTAGGCAGACCACAAGTTTTTTTCAAGTTCTTTTCTTAACAGTAAGATCACTGGGATTATTTCTGTTGTTGCATTGTGTCTTTTATTTTTTTGTGTCCTCTTTTAAAGACCACAACTTTTTTTTCAAGTTCTTTTCTTTTCTTTTTCTTCTTGACCTGAGTTCCTTCTTGAACTGAAATATGGAAAACATCAACACTAGAACCACTTTCTTCTTCTTCTTCTCCTTCTTGAAACTTTGTTAAACTTGCCTTCTCTCTCTCTCTCTCTCTCTCTCTCTCTCTCTCTCTCTCTCTCTCTCTCTCTCTCTCTCTCTCTCTCTCCTCAAAGTCCTCCTAACTTTTCCTTTCGAAGGAGAAGAGTGTTATCTTTATCTTGGGAAAGCAGCTTGGTGCTTTCTCTCTCATTTAACTTTTAAACTAATTCTCTCTCTCTCTCTCTCTCTCTCTCTCTTTCTTTCTCTTTCTCTTGAGCTTCTTTTCATCACAGAAATATATTGAAATATAATGGAAAGACAGGGTTCTTCTCTCTCATTCAACTTTTAAACCCACTCTCTCTCTCTCTCTCTCTCTCTCTCTCTCTCTCTCTCTCTCTCTCTCTCTCTCTCTCTCTCTCTCTCTCTCTCGTTTCTTGGAATTTCTTGGGTCTAAAGTTTACACGACTACTAACAAATTAACTCATTGTCATAAGCAGAGTTATATTCATCTCAACCTACTGTAAAGTGCTAGTGGTCTAGAGGCCTACGGACATATAATAGATAATTTCCATAGCACATTTTTAGTTATGCTTATAATAAAGACAGTGGTAACAGAAAATATGCAACTATGTTCTAGACATATAAATGGAACTGATGACTTAAACATTTTTAACTTTCTGACAGCAAATGTGTAATTATGTTCTAGACAAATAGATTAAACTTATGACTTGCTTACTTTTAACATTCGAACCGTTTACATGAATGTCATGTACTGTCACATTCTGCATTAACAAGGTAAGTGTGTTAGTGTTTTGGTAACAACTAATGTATAACTAGATTCGAGACAAATAAACTCGACTGATGACTTGCTTACTTTTAACATCCGAGCTGTTTACATAAAAGCTTTGTATTGTCACTTCAAGATTCACCAGTTAAGAAAACTAGTGATTTGGTTTAAGAAACCACAAAACCGTTACCCTAAAACTGTTTTATTTTTATAATACAGAGGTTTAATATATATTACACACTGTTTATCTTGAGGCTCTAGCGAGATATCTCGATATGAAATATCCTTAGTGATTTTCAAGGCATCTTCACGAGCTATTTCACCCGAACGCGGATTGAAGATTTTTCACCTACCTTCCATTACCGTTCTTTCAGCGTCACTGCTTCGCCTCCCATAATGGGAGGGATGTTAATATGTTGAATTATTTACAAAAACAAGGTTCATAAGGTTAAAACCTGCCAAAGTATATTTCATTGACTATTCTTAATAGTTTGAGTCGAGATCTGCATCTTCTTAATACCATTAATTTCTTTTTTTATAAAAATTTGGTTTTATTTTAAATTCTTATTCGAGAAGCGAAGAAAAAGTTCCTTTATTCCTCCCACAGTTGGACTATGGAGCAGTCTCCCTTGGGATTCTGTGCAACTGGAACCTCAGAAGTTCAAGCGAAGATGCATTACTACCCTAAAACAATTCTCCTTCTATCTAAATCAATTACTTATATTTTTATGTCTATTTATTAAGTTGTTAATCCATTTTATCTTTTCGAATAACTGATCTCTTCTTTCTGCATTCCTGTTACCTTCGGTAACTTCTTCCTCCTAAACACCATAATTCTTTGGAAGCTTGAATTTCAAGTCAATGGTCCCTTTGGTGGGACTGTTCCATATGATTAGGGCTCATCTTCTGAATAATAATAATAATAATAATAATAATAATAATAATAATAATAATAATAATAATAAATGATAATAAATGACAAAAGTCTTCATTATCATCATCTTGTAATATCTTCCTCGGACGCAGGAGCCTCTCTTGAGGAATTGCTATGCAGACGAATATCTTCTTTTTTCCTCCTTCCTCCTCCTCAATGAGGTTTCTGAAGGGCTAATTAGCCTCCTGATTTTTCTCTTCTCCTGATCAGAAGGAAGGAGGCCTTATTAGGTCTCCTTGTCCTTAAAAGAAGGATAATGCCTTGTTAGTTGTCTGTCGCTTCCTTTTGAAGACTTCCTTTGTTGGTGCAAATGAGGCCGTTTTCTATTCAGGCAATACCCGGCCTCTGAAGGCTTCACGGATCGGGCACGTTCTTAGGGGCTCGTGTTGGCCCACTTCCGCTCGCGCGGGATTTATATAAGGTCTGCTGCAAGTTTCTAAGCACTTGTTATTGAAGTTTCTAAGCACCTACTCAAAAAGTTTCGAGGCATTGATTAATTGTTACTGAAGTTTCTAAGCATCGACTGCTGAAGTTTCTAAGATCTGATTTATGAAGTTTCTAACCATCAACTGAAGTTTCTAAGCATCGACTGATGAAGTTTCTAAGCATCGACTGATGAAATTTCTAAGCATCGACTGATGAAATTTCTAAACACTGATTGATGGAGTTTCTAAGCACTGATTTATGAAATTTCTAAGCTCTGATTTATGAAGTTTCTAAGCACTGATTTAGAAGTTTCTATTAGAAAAACCTCTTGATGATTAGAATGTATGGTTAATGGTCCCTAACTCTGACGTCCCAGAAGGAGAGTTTCACTTCAGGAAATGTATTGTTCGAACATTCTTGTTTGCGTCAACACACTTGTTTAAGAGTGAGGACTTTTTTTTTTAATCAAATGCAAAGATATACGGGACGTCATCTACACATTGTATATACTGTATATCACTGACCAAACCTAATTCTCTCCAACTTCGCTGATCGAGAGAGCAGCATTCTAAACGAACGGCAATACCTCTCTTACCTCCTGGCTATTGTGTGTTGCGAATCTAACGACTGCAGTAATTGTATCTAGGTTTAGTCTTCCAAAATCCTGTCAATATCCTCTACGGACAAACTGGAATCAACTGGCTGTATAATTTTCCCGAAAACATGAAAGCTCAGTCATGCTTTACACCCCACGTAACAATTACGGCCCACACGCACTGCAATGATAAATTTCATTCAAATCCTCTATAATAACGAAAAAAGACTCGGGAAGTATTAATAAAAGCCTAAATGGAAACAAAAGAAAAATCGTCCCGTGAAGTTCATCCGAGCGGAAATGGCATTTTGTGGATTTCGTCATAATTCCAAAATGAAATCACGAATCTTTCAGCCGAATGATAACCCCAGATTTGATTCCTATTGCCCTCTCATTTGCATCACTGCGATGACCTTTGTGGATGTTACCTCAATATTCATCGGCTTTTAAAATAAAGGGGAACTTACCTCTATATAATTTATCGCCCTGCAGAATTCACAATTATTTTCTCTGTTCGATAAATGGAAATGAAATTGAATACCTGGGTGATAATAAAAGTGAATGACTGAAATTTTGGCCATGTGGCCCTGTCCTTGTGGGAAGGGGGGTAGGGCATTCAGTGCCCTAGAAACCAATGTATATGGGGTCTAACACATCGAATTTCAAAGTGTTAGCCTACTTCCACGTCCCCTTTATCACGTAACATCAGATGAGCTACAATACGATAAACTTTTGGGAAGTCAACTGTCCAGCAACAATTTCTGTTGTTGGACAGTTGACCTTCCGGCAGTTTTTATTACATTTTTTCTTCTCGTGTTCTAGAGTGTAAAGTTTGTCTACGGTATCTGAAAACCTTCCTACAAAAGTTCCTGAAGTATTTCAAAGCTAAAAGGAATGTGGGTCTAGCTATACGAGCACTAAATGTAAGTCCAAATGTTTATTTGGAACATTATCTGTTATAAATAATAAATAAAAATTTAAAGATTAATTTCAAAATATACAATAATAAACATATTTAGTATCGAAGAACAAAAATAATAAAAAGAATATGCATTAATAGAATTTAAGTGTTCATCTAATAAACAAATCAAACAGAGAGAGAGAGAGAGAGAGAGAGAGAGAGAGAGAGAGAGAGAGAGAGAGAGAGAGAGAGAGAGAGAGGCAAAACTCTTCAAAGGAATGTAAACACTTAAATTTGTACTAGTACTTTGAAGTGAGAATAACGGTTTTATCAAGACAGAGAAAAATGAGTGTGGCTTTCGATGTCAATTCTCGAGCAAAATAATAAAATAAAAATAAACAATTTACAAAAACTGATGAGATAATCACGAAACGGATATACCAAGAGAAAGACAACAGACACTAAGCAACGAAAGACGAGGATAAGTTATTGAAAGAAGACAAAAAATTGAGGCTATACAAGAACGTAAGTAACAAAGGAAAAACCTTACGTGAATAGCAACAGTCACACGTCATCTTCAGTCACAAAGGAAACAAAACAAGAGAGAAGAGACCCAGATAAAGTTACCAAAAGGAGAACAGGAGGCTGGAGAGTAACACTCGAGAGAAAGGTTGAAGGGAGGACTGTCAACAAACGAAGGCAGAAGTTAGAGGAGGAACAAGACACTCAAAGGAAACACGAGGAGGAGGAGGAGGACAGGGTGCTAAACTCAAAAATTGGGAGGTACACACAAAATAGGAAACTTGTGTTGTAGGGAGAAACGAAACTGAAACAGGAGTGAAACTGACAGATCGAAGTTTACAGAGTCTGTGGCAGAAGGGATGAAACATGCCTAGTTTTAAAAATACTAAAATATTATATAATAGTATTGATGAAGTAGCAGAGATGAACAGGTGAACGAGATTAGACAGAGGAATGTTGCATTGCATGACTACCTTAATACAGTTCTCCTCGCATTTTAATTATTTACTTACATTTTTATCTATTTATTAATTTGATAATTTCTTTTTTTTTTATAAGTGATCTCTTATTTCTGTATTTCCTATTACCTTCTGTTACTTCTTTCTAATGAACACCTTAATATTCTTTAGAAGCTTCAATTCCAAGTCAATGACCCCTGTGGTGGGCTTGTTCCATATGAATAGGATTCATCTTCTGAATAATAATAATAATAATAATAATAATAATAATAATAATAATAATAATAATAATAATAATAATAATATATTCAAACCAGCCACTCCCCACTCCATCCTCAAGGGACAGGGCTATTTTTCGAATACCTCCTCCTCTTCCCCACCCAACAAAATGAGACAATCATAAATTTCTTTTTAAATGATACAAACTATTTGCACCTTCAATCAATAACTTGTTCACCTGGCAATTAAGCCTCTTCTGCCATCAGAGACCTGCCGAAGGAACGAGTTTTATTCCACACCTGCTCTCTCTCTCTCTCTCTCTCTCTCTCTCTCTCTCTCTCTCTCTCTCTCTCTCTCTCTCTCCCCCACCCCAGTAATTCTTAGCTCCTAATTGTCGAAAGAAAAACATATCATATAGTATATTCAAAATCAGGTTAAATGAGCTTAAATTATTCCTTGAAAAACTGAAATTAATCAGTCAAACATAAAATTTTATTCGAAAAAATAGTTTTCAATAATGTCTAGTGAACAGAACAAATATTTTTCATTGAATAAATATTTTTCAGCAATTAAATATTTTTCATTAAAAATTTTTTCGTTATAAATACTTTTCATTGAATAAATATTTTACACTGATTGATTTAATATTATTAATTACATATTTTACACTGAATATTTTTCATTGAATAAACATTTTCACTGAAATATTTTTAATTGAATAAATATTTTCACTGACTGAATGTTTTTCATTCAATAGATATTTTTCATAGAATATTTTTCATAAAATAAATATTTTTCAATGAATAAATATGTTTCATTGAATAAATACTTTTCATTAAATAAATATTTGTCACTGTATAAATATTTCTGAATAAATATTTTTTGGTTAATAAACATTTTCCTTAAAAAAAACATTTCCTAAAGCTGCTTCAGCTGTTTAGTGATGAAACTCCCACTATCAGTTCAAATTAAAACGATACAGGCGAAACCAAATGATTTAATGAAGGCTCACAAATAATTGCATTTAATTCTCTCGATCTTAATAACTAATATTGGCGAGTTCTATTGGTGACCACTGACTTAATTACGATACTTATATTCATTTTAAACATAATTTTCCTTAAATTTGGAACTAAAAAGATAAATTCTATTTTAGGTTCTAAATATATAATACTGTTTAGGAATTCTTTTAGATATTAAATTCCTTTCGTGATAAACAGCTTCTTTCATTTATTCAAAAAGTATTAAACAACACCACACAAAAATTCTGTGGAGAGAGAGAGAGAGAGAGAGAGAGAGAGAGAGAGAGAGAGAGAGAGAGAGAGAGAGAGAGAGAATTGGTTGAAAAAAATATAAGAGCCAGCTGTCAGGGGGGAAAACTGCCGTTTGTTTTACTTACCCTTCCGAATTTCAGTTTCTCTCTCTCTCTCTCTCTCTCTCTCTCTCTCTCTCTCTCTCTCTCTCTCTCTCTCACACACACACACACGCAAAGACTGTAAAATTCAAGCTCACAAGCTCAACATGATGGCGAACATCTCCCCAAGAACGCCCCCATAAACCTCTATCAAAGCAATTCCAGCCCAGAGACGAATTCCTCCTCCCACCAGAGAACTTCTTTCCAAACGTTTTCTCTCCATTTCCAGAGAAACTCAATTTGCCTCTCGGATGAAGAACGGAATCTAAGCAGCAGCAGAAAAGGCGTTGTTTCCATTCAATAAAGACCGAGAGAGAGAGAGAGAGAGAGAGAGAAATTAAAAGACGCAATTTCAGTATCTCGAGGAAGACAAACTCAATTAGACGTTCTTTCTACCTGGTAATTAGGTGTATCTGGTCTGACACTTTTTCCTCACTGCTCTAAGACTCTGGCGAACTGGTGATGTCAATCATTTATTGCAAATTTAAGCGCAACGTTTTCGCTGACTTCGAAATTCTTATGTTAATAATAATAATTATGAAATGTAATTCAAGTATTAAAAAAATAATTGAAATTTTATACACTCTCTCTCTCTCTCTCTCTGTATTTATAAATATATTACCACCATACCACAACTACATGAATATATATATCTGCATTCACTTTACCTTCCATTGTAGCTTAATTGCACTCCAAACTGCAGCTTACCTGAAATATAAGAAACTGATTATTAGTACGGTAATTTTGTCTTTTAGCAATGTAGCCTAACTGTTTTTTGTTACAAATTTCATACCTAATGGAAACATTTTTTGTAATGAATACAACAGAAAAATAAATTTTCTCATCGATTTACTTAACATCGAAGCTGAAAATGTAAATCTGTACTTTTAAAAAGAAGTAATATATTTTGCATTTGACTCAAAAATTAGTTTTGTTTCAGCTGAAAAGAAAAATAAGCTGAATCTTTGTTACTAACCAAGCAGATGTTCTCTCTCTCTTTCAAACACACATGCACACTCATAAACTGTTTGGCATTAATTTCCTCTCTCTCTCTCTCTCTCTCTCTCTCTCTCTCTCTCTCTCTCTCTCTCTCTCTCTCTCTCTCTCTCTCTCTCTCTCTCTCTCTCTCAGACCCTTGTCTCTGCAATTAAGTGAAAATTCCCAGAACTTTCACGAACATGGATTATGCAGAACCCTTTGAGAAGTCAATATAACAGCAACCAGTCCCTGAGCATCAAACACAACTGCATCAATATTTCTGCCTCATAAAAGGTTCAAAAGTAGTTTCAGAATGTTCTTTTATCTTCTGTTTTCCCCTCTCCCAAAAGTAGCTGTCGGAGCAACAGATCCCAGAGGAAGCGGAGACCAAAACGAACTCACTTTTGGGATCCTGCAGCGGAGATTATTGGCTTCCTAATGACGTTATCGAGGTGCTTCCTTCCTCCACTGATGAGGTGAGGTCCAGGGGAGAGAGAGAGAGTGGAGACTTGATTCTTTATCTTCAAGTCGGTCCAAAGCGAGTGATCGTTAATCCATTGTTGCTGTGTGAGAGAGAGAGAGAGAGAGAGAGAGAGAGAGAGAGAGAGAGAGAGAGAGAGAGAGAGAGAGAGAGAGAGACTTAAATGCTGATATTTGCTTCAACCCAGAGGTTGTTATCAAAAATGCATTCCGAAATAAAATTAACTTTCAAGCTTTTGCTTCATATAACATGATAAGTAGAAGATTAGAGAATTTAATATGTAAATGAAAATTACATCTCTCTCTCTCTCTCTCTCTCTCTCTCTCTCTCTCTCTCTCTCTTTAGAATCTACATGTATGTTCTTATCTAATCAATATTCTCTTTTATTTGATACGCTGAGCTATTGCTTATTACCCAGGCTGAATAAAAACTTGAGTTTACTTTCACAAAAGTCAAAATTGTATTACTATTCTTCATTGTAAATTCAGTTTTCTAATTGTTTATTTCACGTTTATCTAGAAAATGAAAATTTGCCCATCAAGAAATAAATTTCACAGTTATTACATCCTGATAAAAGCCACTGTAAGGCTTTTCAGTATTGACATTTTTTCCTGTAAAAGATTTATTCCCTCCCCATTATCAAATTAAACCCTAAAAATGAAGCATCACATATTTTTTTGACACCGAATAAAAACTTGAGTTACTTTCAGAAACAGATTTTATAAATCAACTTTGCAGTCACGAAAAATGAAAATGCTGGCACCAAGAATAACCTCAGAGATTTCACCAATGACCGTAATTTTCATGCCATTTTTCACTGAAAGATTACATTATCAAATTAATCCTCTTCTGAATCCGATTTAAGTGATGGAATCTTCGGTCCTTTGACAGATTTTATAAATATTCAAAAATTAATGATCTAATAACTTCGTTACCTCCTTCTTCAGAAAGCAGGAGGAGGAGAAGGGTATATCAAAACTTATATATATATATATATATATATATATATATATATATATATATATATATATATATATATATATATATATATACATATATATATATATATATATATACATATATATATATATACATATATATATATATATATATATATATATATATATATATATATATATATATATATATATATATGAGGAGAAATTGACGATCTATTACCCGTTGATACTGAAGGGCTTCGTGTTGACTCCCTTCCTTTGAATCATCCAGTCCTGGACTGAAGGGCTCTACTGAGTAGCTATGAGAATCTCTCTCTAATTGGTGCTCTGTTTCCTTTCTCGTTCTTGTTATTACCGTTTATCCTCATCTCTCTTATTCCTTGTTTTGTATTTTGTTTTTGTCCACTATCTTTCTCTCTTGTTATTACCTTTATTCTCATCTCTCTTATTCCTTTATTTTGTATTGTGTTTCTGCCCCTCTTTCTCTATCCGAATTCACACGTTGTTTTACTCGAATTGATTTAATCTTACAAAATGTAGTGTCAAGCCTCGAAGCACTGGGTGTGCGCTTTCGGCCATTCAACCCTCATGGCAGTGTGTGAAAGAGTTGGAGCGGTTGGACAGCAAGATAAAGAGCTCCAGAAAATAAAGGTGATGAAGTACAAGGCTCTAAAGGTGGGACTGAGAGAAAACCCCACAGTTGCTATAAGAATTAATAGTTGGAGAGGTTGGACAGCAAGACCAAAGATAGGGAGCAGGAATGGAGGTACAGTAAAAGGCACTATTTCACCAAAGACAATATATTAATAAAATATATATATATTACATTACTCTACATCCTTAGTTACCTGGAGAGAGAGAGAGAGAGAGAGAGAGAGAGAGAGAGAGAGAAGCATGACTAAACAGTCTTTACATGGAACTAAAACTATATCAAAATCTCTTATTAATTTACGAAGCAAATATTTATATAAAAATATTAATCTTACGTAAATAGCAAAAGAGTACAGAGATTAATAAAACGCCACTGTATTATCTGTAATATTCTGTATCACAAAATGCAGTTCCATTATCCAGACCCAACTGACAGACGTCGATGTTTAACAAAAGCATCAAACAATTTAAAAATGTTTTGCTCACAAGGTTTTATTTCATTAAGAAAAACACTTTCAATATTCTCTCATTAGCCAGAAGAAGATGTTCAGAAGAACAGGGAAAGCTCGCTGTAAGTTGCAACGAACGAGCACCCTCCCAGTCAGACGTTTAATGAGATTGTGATAAATCTTCGAAAAGTTACTTTGCGATATGGAAGAAGTTTTCATTTGACGATACAATAGACTTCATTTATCGTGTTTATTGTAGAGGTGACGGGAATATGCAACCGTGTGTCTTTATATAGCCCAAGCCGGGAGAAAACTAGGGGCAAAAAACGCCCCTGGAAAGGTGGAAGGTTATAAGAGTCATAACATCACTGGGAGCTGGGGAAAGAAGCAGAGGCAACGCTGTCAACTACAACCATGCAGGTGGTTTTACATGTTATGCCTTGGGATAAAAATGAACTTGTAAGATCTGTTGGTTTGTCTGGACTGGACTTGGAGGAGACGATTGAGGGGGGAGGGACGGTGGGAGGACACAGGGGAAGGGGATCGGAGGGGGAGGGGGTGGGGGAGGGAGAAAAAGGAAAGGGAGTGAAAGACGGAGAGAGAAGACAAGAATTAAGTCCAAACTGAATGACAATCTCGGATATATCCCGTCACAACTCTGTGGAGCAAATGGCCGACCTGCTCTCTCTCTCTCTCTCTCTCTCTCTCTCTCTCTCTCTCTCTCTCTCTCTCTCTCTCTCATTAAACCACAATTTAAAAAGAAACAAATTTTAAATTTTCGGGTGAAGCTGCTAGCCCCACATGCCCATGACCTAATAGATGATCAAAGTAACATTATTTTTGGTCACCCGTCCATGCAATGAACAAACCTGTGGACAATGCACCTCGGTGAAAATCATGCCTATGTTCCTTTTTATTGTTCAATTCTGAAACACTTCTGAAGAGGCAGGACCAATTTTCAAGTGAAGGCCGACCGAGTTGGATATCTAAATCCTATTCCTGGTTTACACAAAGAATAGTATTTAAATCACTTAACTATGACATATGACCGTGGGGAAAGTCACAAGATGACGTCATTGCCGCCTACTTTCCAAAACCGTTTTAGCCCAAACCTGCAGGGGAGACTGTTGGATGCTTAAGTGACACCCACCCACCTACCTGGCCTCTCCAGCGCCCTCTCTCCAACTTTGGACCAAAGTTTGGACATAACAGCGGAGAGCAAAGTCCACAGACTGCTGTGAAACAGCCGTTTCCTGAAGACTCTTAGTGCAAAATATCTGCCAAAAATGATACCACAGACACAGCTGAAATGGATTACAAGTCGAAATGGAAAGAGAGGTTTTCCTTTTTAGTGTGAAAGCATCAAATTGTCACCTACAGTTTCAGTTCATGTGGAATAAAGACAAAATTCTCTTTATTCATATATGCAGCCTGTATTTTTTGTTGTACAGTGTAGGCAGGATTATTAAAGTCCTTTAAATAAATTTATGCACAGAGAAAAGTATGTATGAAGAATATGAACAGAATACTTCTACGTATTCATAGAGCAACTTGTGAGTATGTATATCTGTAAATAACCTTATTCAAGTCATTTAATTAAAAGTATGTCAAGTATGCACATTCTCAAAATACACATCACCACTGCGCATGCTCCTTGCCACGTCTAGAAAACGCCCCAGGACTACAAATTTTTCAGAATCTTACCGGAAATATTCTCTCTCTCTTCTCTCTCTCTCTCTCTCTCTCTCTCTCTCTCTCTCTCTCTCTCTCTCTGCCCAATATTGCTGGACCCGGCAGCCTGGAGGAGATGGAGGAGGACTGACTGAGTCGGGGATGATATTAGCGGGAGATACTGAGGATCTTTGTCGGTCTTTTTCAGCAGAATTTCTCTCTCAAGTTCCAATACTTTGTCATCTCGGCGAAATCTCTCTCTCTCTCTCTCTCTCTCTCTCTCTCTCTCTCTCTCTCTCTCTCTCTCTCTCCCATGAGATGTAACTCTTTGGGGGTGGGGAGTGTTGTTCCGGGCAGACTTCGAAAAAGAGACTGATCCTAATATTTTGGGCAAAAATGCGGATGTACTAATATTCATTTGAATACTTTTAATGTAACGTGAGCTCATTCAGATCATCTTTTCGACCTTCACAGGCCTTGAACTTTGACGTTAAAAGCTCCATCAATTACTTAATTTACAAACAGCAGAAGCCTGGAAGATTTTGGTATGTCAATTTGCTCAAATCTAAAAAGCTGCTCTGTGGCATTTCGGCCACTTGGACATAAATTTTCTTTGGAACCGCGTGACGAAATTTTCCAATCCATAGCAGTAACTAACAATTTTGGGCAACTTTTTACCATTTTTATAAAACCCTGGAAACTGAATGTGTTTATCACACGTACAAAATGAGACACATGCAGTACAATAAAATTTGAACGACAAAAACGCTACAAGCTGGCGTGTAGGAAACTTAAGTTCATCAGATCTGCTCATTATCTAACCGTCGGTTAAAGTTACCTAAACTCTAATATAAAATCAACCCTTTATTGTAAAATTTTAAAACTGGAGTCTGCTAAGGTGGCTATCCATTATACAGAAGCATATTATATTGTATTTTGCTACAATTTTTTTGTCATATAGATCCCAAATTTTCTTTGGACCCATTTGATGAAATTTTATATTTGACCTTCAAGTTACATGATTGGGCATTTCTACCCCATAATATATAAGTAAGTTCACTAAATTAATCTTTCACAACACTACAGGAACGTTTTTCTCAGAACAGTTAGCAACTGGAAGAGAAACAGTTATTTAGCAGCTCACAAAAATTTTATTAGAACTCAAGAGGTGGTCATGCAAGATGGACCTGTCATAAAGTCATGTAACTGGTCTTCCAGAGGAACAATAAAAAGATAAACAATATTTTACAAAAGTATTCCAGTCTTTCTAAAGATATCGGAAGGCCAAATTATCAACAATGAATTTTTCTTAAGACTGCAAGACTGAAATATGTAAATGTACTGTCATCCAGTATATTTACATATTTCAGGCCAGTCTTAAAATTACACTGAACCAAGACATCCCATTTCCAAGAGAGTTAAGTGTGGGCCTATTTGGGATTAGATTCAATTTTCAAAAGAGTTAAGTGGGGCCTATTTGGGATTAGATCTTGGAATATATAGACCCATTTTCAAAAAAAAGGTAAGTGTAGGCCTCTCAGGGAATAGATACTATTTCCGAAAGACGTAAATGTAGGCCTATCTGGGAATATTGCACTTTTTCAAGAGAGTTAAGTGTAGGCCTATGTGGGAATACATTTAATTTTCAAAATGGGTAATTGTAGGCCTATTCGGCAATGCACCCCACTTTAAAAAAAGGTAAGTGTAAGCCTATTTGGAAATAGAACCCATTTCCAAAAGAGGCAGTTGTAGGCCTATTTGGAAATACGAGTATATATATATTGTATATATATATATATATATATATATATATATATATATATATATATATATATATATATATATATGTATATATATATTATATATATATATATATATATATATATATATGTGTGTGTATGTATAATAAATAGATACAGTATATATATATATATATATATATATATATATATATATATATATATATATATATATACATATATATATATATATATATATATATATATATATATATATATATATATATATATATATATATATATATATAAATATAAAAATAAAATATATATATATATATATATATATATATATATATATATATATATATATATATATATCACTGTCTTTATTAAGGAAATTAGATCTTGCATTATGAAGCTTTCCAGCATAAGACTTACTGTAGAAGTTAAAAGTAATAACTAAACCTCACCTGTCTTATCCGTGTAAAGAAAATGCTTTTATGCATAAGGTTTCTCAAAGGCTAATGGGATAATTTGACCTCTTCCCGGCCAAAACGAAACTGATTGGAAAACTTATGCAAAGTTCAGAGTTTTCTTATCAACTGACAACTTTCCTTGCATAAGGAAAAAGAAAGAAAGGAAAATAGAAGGTACGAGAGAAAGTAATATTCAGAAGAAGGAATTACATCACAAGATTAAATCAGCTGCTTACCAATCTGTTTCTTATTTCTTTCTTTTAATCTGACACTTTTGGAGAACTGACACAAAATCTCCTGTGTAGGATAAAATATATAAAATCCCTGTTTTTTTTTTTCAAAATCCAATGTCCGTCTAACTAAAGCCAACATCATCATCATCATCAGCAACTAAAAATCAAAATCGAATCTAATTCCTTGGACAAAGACGACGCCATCGTGTTCCTCCGAATGCAAGAGAATTCGTCTGAATATGCACGATATTTTTTTTCTCTTGCCAACTCGACAATATCCCGGATGAGCGATACCAAATATATTTTTTATATTCCGACAGAAATCCCGTAGTTCCTGGATGTCTGATACACTGCTCAACCTTGACGGAAAAATTGGTGATGAACCAACTTTCTTCTTTAGGAAAACGATAAATTATACCATTCTGGAATCAACATATACCTTTTGATACACTGGCCAACTTTGGCGGTAAAATTGGTGATAAAACAACTTTTTCTTTTGGAAAACGATAACCTATACAATTTCCAGAACCAATATACATTTGTGACTATAAAACAAAGGCATAAGCCCTTCCACAAATATAAATAAAATAAATAAACAAAGACAAAAGCAGACCGTTCACTCTCCCGCCGCAATCACATATTTGTTGTTGACTTAACCTTCCATTCGACCGGCTATTCATTAAATCACAAAACAAATGAAAGGAAAATGCAATCTTGTATTTGGCCATGAGATAGAAAATGCAAATATTTTCTTATACATCTGACATTCAAATACATGTTATTCATTGGAGAATTTCTACATAATTTATGTACCATAATTTATGTAACAGTAAACATGAAACCCCAAATAATTCTGTTATTAATTTTTCACTTCGTACAAATTGCATGCACATTGCAAACACGGAATTCGTTATCTTTAACAAACGCTTGATTTTTACGTAAATCTCAACCGAAACAGTAAATAACATCTGTTCTGTTTAAAAAAAAATCACCCAAAAGAACTGACAGAAAGTATCAGTAATTTGGTTTTTCAAAAGTGAACAAAACCTAAAGATATAAATATTCAGCCCGACTCTATCTGGCCCCTGCAACACACAAAGAGAGGGATTATACTTCCCATTATGTGCGAGAGAGAGAGAGAGAGAGAGAGAGAGAGAGAGAGAGAGAGAGAGAGAGAGAGAGAGAGAGAGAGAGAGAGAGAGAGATGCTTCATTAACCATGTAAGGGTGCGTCCGCACTCCAGTAAAACATGTCATACACACACACGCGCGTCGGTAACTTATCCCATACATATCACAAACAAGTTGAAAACAAGTCAACAACCGTAAGTGGAGAACGGATCTTCGGTAAAGGCTGGACAATCTTATGAAGCAACGGAAAGGACTGCCAACAAGTCGGTAACATGCACTCAAAATGTTTGTGATATGTATGTGATAAGTTGCCAACATGTTCATGACATGTTTTACTGCAGTTTAGACGCAACCTGAGCCTAATAAAGTTTAACAAAATAATC
Source organism: Macrobrachium rosenbergii (assembly GCF_040412425.1). NCBI lineage: Eukaryota > Metazoa > Arthropoda > Malacostraca > Decapoda > Palaemonidae > Macrobrachium > Macrobrachium rosenbergii. The sequence goes on along the minus strand of NC_089785.1, from coordinate 26,728,757 downwards.
TTTACAAGCCAATCCAGCAAGTGCAAGGAGTGACACGGCTTAGTGAAACAGCATTAGGCACTCATTCAATAGCGTAGGGCTAGCAACTCCATCCCTAAAAGATTTGTAAAGTAACCGGAAGGCTGTTATCTTCTGAAGTCACACCATCTACCGAGTGGGAAAAGTGTGTATATTGGAATTTCATGTATATATAACTACTTAAGCACAGCCATAACAAAAACCATTGCTTAAGTACTATTTCCCACAACAAACTCGCGAGAAGAAGAAACTTGTACCCGTTGCCGATTTGTAGCTCCTTCTGGACCACAAACGGATTAAGATGAATCACAATAATCGGATTTTATGCCTTAATTGAAATTCTTTCCTGTTTTTAATTAGTTTAATTTGGCTGTTTTATTTCATTACCAAAAATATTGCGAGAGTGGAAGATATTTGAACAGACTGGGACGTTTAAGCTCTTCTGCTATTAGCTTAAACGCAGTTTTAATGTATACATTCATATATACATACATACATACACACACACACTCGCCTGAGAAAAAAAAGACGAAAAAAATGGGAATTAATAGAAGGGGGAACTAACGAAGTATTTCCAATCACGGAATGGCGAGAGTTTTAACATCCGAGTGAGTTCTCCAAAAAGAGCTAAATTTATATCAGAGAGAGAGAGAGAGAGAGAGAGAGAGAGAGAGAGAGAGAGAGAGAGAGAGAGAGAGAGAGAGAGATAAAACGAATGATTAAAAAAACGGATAAGAAGAGGATATGGGAGTTCGTGCTTAGAAGGAAATCAGTTGAGAGAGAAAAGGTGAAATTTATTAGAGGAGGAAGAACTGCAAGGATATAGAAAACGGAGCAAAAGGTTCACTTGCTTAATGGCATATATACATAGAGTATACATTAGGACAAACTCAGAATAGATATACATCAATCCTCAGGGATACCAATCCTTAGAGAGAACGAGAGACGACGTTCTGGCATAGAAACAATAATAAAAGCGTGAAGGGAGAAATAGCTTCCATTTGTAACATGCTGATTTGCACCAACACACTCACACGCGCAATCTTTCTGCCGAGCAGCTACTGAACTCAGCTACTAAGCCACTAACCTTCTCCATTCGCAATGTTAAACAAATCTGGCTTTGGTTGTTACGTGGATGGGTGACCACCAGTGAATACTGTATCACTGAGAGATCTTGTCTAATAAATCAGTTTCAAAAATAAAGATAAACTTAAAAGATACTCACTAATTGCTTCACTGAATTCTAGCTGAGAGAGAGAGAGAGAGAGAGAGAGAGAGAGAGAGAGAGAGAGAGAGAGAGAGAGAGAGAGAGAGAGTAAATCCTCATTCTCATCAAAGCAAAGGGGTGAAATCACGTAGGGTCAATTTGTCCCCGAAAATGTGGTAAGCCTCTTAACCTAATCTTGCCTCCGGTCATAAAAGTGACACAGCCTCGCAATCTTGACCGACACGTCCTCCGCTTTCGACAATTCTCCATGGAATGAAACTGCTCAGATGTTGCCCGGTTCCGGGATAGGAATTTACTCGAGTTTGAGGGAGGATGAGTTGGAATAAATAAGAATAACACGGGGAGAATCTCTCTCTCTCTCTCTCTCTCTCTCTCTCTCTCTCTCTCTCTCCATTTACTTTCTAATTTTATTTTAATTTTATTTAGAGAGTTAAAAAAAATGCACGAAGGAACTCTCTCTCTCTCTCCATTTACTTTCTAATTGCTTATTTTAATAGAGGAGTTAAAAAAATGCACGAAGGGAACTCTCTCTCTCTCTCTCTCTCTCTCTCTCTCTCTCTCTCTCTCTCTCCATACATTTCACAAATTCACAAAACATTTGCGAAAATTATTTGTGCACTAGAATATTCACAATGCATAGTAAATACTATGAAAGTTATGATAATGTTTTAATAATACACAAACATGCTCAATTCATACATGAAAGTAAGAATGTGCTCGTATTCATATGTATGCATGTATGAATATGCATCAATATATGGCATCTGTTGGTTACTGTATAAATTTTATGAAACTTCCACTGTACCAGATTTTTCCTTTATATTTATCAACTGCTCCAACATTTCGTAATAAACATTTTGTTAAAGGAATCTCAAGGAATGGCATGAATACACGTTTTAGGCAAAATGTGTATTCATTCCTTAGCCTATAAAAGAGAGAGAGAGAGAGAGAGAGAGAGAGAGAGAGAGAGAGAGAGAGAGAGAGAGAATCCACAAAAAGGCGAATGGACTAACGGTGTATCCGTCCAAACATTTCTAAAAGGAAGAAGAAGAGAAGAGGAAGACGAACTCTTGAATACCGACGGATTCTCTATTGGAAACCGAAGCAATCTTCATCACCCTATTCTTCTTCTTCTTCTTCTTCTTCTTCTTCTTCTTCTTCTTGAAACCTTTCGAGGGAGAAGACCCAGGAATCCAGTTTCTTCAAATATCCACAACAACGAAAAAGCAGCAGCAAATATTCGGGTACATAAATGACCTCGAGGAGAGAAATTTAAAGTACGAACGACACTGTATTGGTAATTGCAAGATTCCACGCATGCGCCTGCCGCCCTCTCTCTCTCTCTCTCTCTCTCTCTCTCTCTCTCTCTCTCTCTCTCTCTGAATATACGCAGCAATACATATATATATATATATATATATATATATATATATATATATATATATATATATATATATATATATATATATATATATATATCTTAATAATACTATTTTGAGATACGAATAGGGTTCATCTTATGAATAATAATAATAATAATAATAATAATAATAATAATAATAATAAGAAGAAGAAGAAGAAGAAGAAGAAGAAGAAGAAGAAGAAGAAGAAGAAGAAGAAGAAGAAGAAGAAGAAGAAGAAGAAGAAGAAATTTACAATCTCGTGAAAAACAACTGCGTAATAAAAATCCACAATTATACAGTAAATTGTATTACTATGTAAAAGATAAAAAATGTTTTACATATTAATACAATTTACTATATACTTGTGGATTTTATAACAAAATAATAATAATAATAATAATAATAATAATAATAATAATAATAATAATAATAATAGAGACAGTCATCCAAGACCCAGGGCAATCTGATGACAAAGAGAGCAGAGAGATGACTAGGCGACCTCCCCACCCACAGCGAGGACCTCCAATAAACCACTGATTGGGGAATCTGTCTAGAAGGGAATATAGCTGTCAGGTATATCATTCAGAGACAGTATCCTACAGATGCCCCTCTATCCACGGCCTCCCCTTCCCACTAACCCCACCCCAACAAGAATTAACCACAAACATATACCGTATTTAACCAAGATTATTCAAACTGCTATCCTAGACTTTAAATTTTCGTTGAATCTTTGATTCATTTCCCCTTAAAAAAATATTCATTTCCAACCAAAATAGATTAATTTCCTCTATAATAAAAAAAAGATTCATTTCCCCCTAAAAAAACAGATTCATTTGCCCCTAACATCACAGACACGCCTGTGGAAGCGAAGACATTTGAAGCCAATAAGATGATTCCACTGCTTCATGTCGCCTCTGTTTTCGCGAATTCCACTCTGGCACCGACGGGACAGCAGCAGTCATTCTCCAGCCAGACACACCAATGGAATCATTCCCTCATTTGGAAGCCGAAGGGATATGGGTAAATGGAGGCCTTCGTTTTCAGACATAAGGAGACGAGGTCAGTGGGCGTAGGAAAGGGCCTGTTCTCTCCAATAGGAAGGAGGTTCTCCTGTCAATTTATCTGAAGATTATCCTGCTAAGGATGCGAGTCTTTTAAAAGGACTTGATCGTTCATGTCATTCACATGCTAGTAATGAGGAAAAATGAATAACCAAATAATGAAAAACCAAAACAGTATCTATTCTACAAAATCCTCAAATATTACCTTTCCAACCAGCCTTTCTCCCTTAACCTAAGTGTTTACGAACAATATAATCTCCATTTCTCCATCGGAAACGAAAAGTCTACAAAAACCGAAAATCAGTTTTACTGACCACCTTAAAGAACAGCGAGAATATAATTTCTATTCTATAGGTGAATGTCAAAATATTGGACACACACGAAGCCGAATGGATACCGTCCTGAAAGTCGTCGATGCGCGCTGTCGGATCGAATCTCCCAGGTGCCGAATCGTTAATCAATGATAGTTCTTCCCCTTCGGTGATATTCCCGAGGTAGAGCGAACTGGCATTAAACATCATTTGTCATTTGTAGTTTAATGTTTGTGAATACAAAAAGTGATAAAAATATGTGTGCGTGGGTGTGATTATATATATATATATATATATATATATATATATATATATATATATATATATATATATATATAATATATATATATATATATATATATAATCTAAGTACAACAGTGTACCAACAACTGCGCACCGTTCTTACAGAAAAATAACCATCAGACTACCCACACAAACAACGGTACCCTGCTGAATTCAGACAGTGTATTTGCATAACCTAATGAGAGAGCAAACCTGTGCAACACAGCACTGATTCCTTCCCACTGAGAACCACAGAGGCGAGATTTCTGTTTATATATAAATAGTGTTCTCTCGATGCAATTCACGAATTTCATTCTGAAGTCCAAAGGATGAAGGCCCTAGGAATTACAAGCGACGATTTTATTTTATAGTGAGTTAAAACGATCGTATTTTATAGGGAGCTGAAATAACTGTACTTTGTAAGCTGTAATGATTGTATCTTATAGCGAGTTCAAATGGTTCTACTTTACAGTGAGTTGAAACGATTGTACTGTGTTTTATCGTTGTACTGTATAGTGAGATAAAGTTATTGCATTGTAAGGAGAGTTGAAATGACGAGCAAAAACAGTTCTATATGCAGTAAACACTTTTCGACATTATACTGTATTAAGACAAAGCAAAGCTCCACTAACAAACACTCAACGCTGAATTACGTTTTATTAGGCGTTAATTGCATTCCTTTGTCAAGATCAATTTTAAAACATTCACAGCTGAGGTCATTATACTTGATTTCACTAAATATGCAGCAAATCCTGTCCCATTTGCATTTTAATTATCTGAGTTGACGTGTCCTCGCTACTGCTAGATAAGCTCGGGTATTCTTATCATAAACATCAGTGTTGAGTCAACACTCAAGGTAATCATTTTCAAGGTCAAAACGCAGACCAATATATAATGATTATCAGCAGTAATGCGAATGAATAATAATAACACGTCGCTTTATTAGTACACCATGATAGTTAGACAAATCAGCGTATGGTCGATGACGTCTTTGTATGGGGTTATAATGATATATTTTGTGCATATGCTGTTGGTGATGTTATATTTATGACGTGGTTCTCTGTATTGTGAACGTAACATAAATGGTCAAGCGTATTATGGCTTCAGTATGAAATGATCGTTGTACATTTGAAAGAATTCACTCCCTATCTGAGATTCCTAAAAGCTGGGATGAATTTGGGAAGACATTCGGTGCGTTCTTTTGGTCGCGAGTGTCCTGGATCAATGTAACACACCCTACGTAGGTCTGATGCAGCAAGTGCCGAAATTCCCTCCTGCTTGCTTAAATCTACTTATATGGTGTGTATATTCTTTATGTCTCTACTGTGACAAAGGTTCATCTTTCATGAGCTTAAATCAAACAAAAATATTCCGACGCGTTCATCAATGTTATCAACAAAATTCGGTCCTTTAATCGGAAGTTTCCGGCAGCGTGCAAGGCGTCAGCAGTGTCCAGAAGCACAAGCAATATTCCACTTTATGGACAACCAAAATCCCTAACTCCACCCCAGCCACCCACCTCCCTCCCCCTCATGGGATCCAATCCGGGTACATCCACCCGCTCGACAAAAAACCTTAGTGTGGCTTCAGAGAGAGAGAGAGAGAGAGAGAGAGAGAGAGAGAAATTAATGTGTGGCTTAGTATGTGTGTGTGTGTGTGTGTGTGTGTCTTCCAAACACTTGAGCAAAACTCCACCTGACACCTTGAATAATCTCAAGACGTCGCGAGTCAAGGTCTCCTTCCAACCCGCCTTCTTCAACAAAGACCATCGTTTTTTGCTAGTTTTTGATGAGGTTCTAAATGATCTCATTACTGGTCTCATTAATGATCTCATTAATCCCCTTCATGATGAGAAAGAGGGTACATAAGAGCTTCGGGCTTTTAAAATTTGATTCCCATACGCTGGAATCTCTGGAGTTTGGAATAACAGAAAAGATTCAGTGTCAGGGAAGATGAGTGTTTCTTCCGGGGGGAGAGAGAGAGAGAGAGAGAGAGAGAGAGAGAGAGAGAACAATCAGTGAGACTACAGCAACAAATTTCAATGACTGGTGAAATTGTTCCATACCTCACTCCAGTATCATTTTTTTTCTTTCTTTTGGTCGAAAGCTTTAAAAATAAGGGGATGAAAAACGAAAGTCCTCTTAAACTTTCGCCAAAAACTCGACGACCTAATTTGAGAAATGAGGCAGGTTAGGAATTATGAAGGCAATGCATCATTACTCGCTAAACATTAGGTTCATATCAATTACTGAAAGAGGAAACCTTTATAAATAACAATATCACTGTGTTAGACTGTCATGAGGATGAGTCATTGCTCATGAGTTCGTGAATGGGATTCATGGTCAGGAATACGAAATACACTTCTCTCGAACCTCACTCATGTTATTCATTTATTCATTGTTTTTCAGATGTATACGAAGAGCATTTAAGGCATTACCTATAATATCTATATCTATATATATCTATATATATACATACGATTATAAGCATGTAAGAACAAGCTAACAAAGCAGAATTATAAAAGAAAAAGATACATTGTAGAAAACCTTCAAACCGAGCACCTTTAAAAGCCAACTCCGGATGACCATTCAAGGAGGTCTGTGACGCTTCCTCAGTTCTCTGGCAGGTTCAAACAAGAGGTCACAAGAGGTCATTGAAGGCAAGAGGGGCAAGAGAGAAGTGCATTATTGCGGCCTTGAAAAGGTCACTGAAGACGATGGAGGGGTCATTAACCTGCCGTCATAAAGGTCACTGCAGACAGCAGAAATCTTAATATTCAAGAGAAATTTACCTTTCCATGAAAATAGACAAACTTTTTTAACTGGAAAGGTCGTTTCCTTGACCAGAGAAAGGGGCGGTGCCCTTCCTTAATGAGAGAAATAATCTGGTGCTTTTCTCTCTCTCTCTCTCTCTCTCTCTCTCTCTCTCTCTCTCTCTCTCTCTCTCTCTCTCTCTCTCTCCCTTACGGATGCTTAGAAACTCACACTGAAAATAGACATTTTTCAATACAAAAGTATTTTTTTTATGAAGGAGAAAAACAAATTAGTTTCTTTACTGAACATCGAAAAACTTAATTAAAAACTAAACAAAATAAAAAGTAAAAAAAGCGCCGGTGTCTTCTGCGCAATCAAGTCTTCTGTACAGCCACTACAGCATATAATCAAGGCCTCCGAAAATAGATCTATCTTTCGGTGGTCTCGGTATAATGCTCTATTAGCCGCGGCCCATGAAACTTTAACCACGGCCCGGCGGTGACCTATCCTTTATCGTTGCCAGAAGCACGATTATGGCTAACTTTAACCTTAAATAAATCAAAACAACTGGGGAGGCTGAGGAACACGGTGGTATGTTTGATGATTGGAGGGTGGATGATCAGCATACCAATTTGCAGCTCTCTGGCCTCAGTAGTTTTTAAGACCTGTGGGCGGACAGAATAAAGCGCGGACGGACAGACAAAGCCGGCACAACAGCTTTCTGTTACAGAAACTATCAGCCAAAGAACACCCACCCAACAAAAATAAATAAAAAACAGAAAAAATCGCTATTGACAAATCGACACCTCCTTGGGGAAGAGTCTCCATGAATACGAACCAACCCTTTGCAAATTCTCCTCAGTATTTAAATGGATCCTTCCTGTTCCCCTCTGTTTTGGAGGGAGATTATTTTGGCGAGGAAAATATTCGCGGAATTTAGCGTTGGCGTTCAAGAGGGAATTGCATGGAATTCTCTTTAATGGAAACAGTTGAGGTTTGGTGTTCATTTCCTTTGCTTAAAATCATCATCATCACTGTGATATGAAGAGCAGTGGCGTTGATAACGATTGATAGTGATCTTGCATTAGTTGATAATGATGCTATCTTAATAATATTATTCGGCACCCTGATTAGATATAAGAAAGACTAGAAAATAATTATAATTATAGTACACTGAAAAGTATTCCTGATGGGATGGAACAATGGTAGTGCTGAGAGACATGAATGCATAAATTATGACCATTGGCTCCTTCGAATATGGCTAAGAAAATAATAGCCTTAAAGTTGCTGAGTTAATCATCACAACCTGAATTATTATTCGCTTCAACGAACCTCATTTGTGTTATATTTACAAAAGAAACTAGTTATAATAACACTGCGCATGTGCAAAGAGAACACTCTACTGTAATAAAGGCTTTGCTTCACAGACGAACAACAGACATTCTCTGATTGCAGATAGATAGAATATAGAATTTAGATCGAAGGCCAAGCTTTGGGACCTATGAGGTCATTCAGCGCTGATAGGGAAGCAGAGTATGAGGTTTGAAAGGGGTAACACTCCGGAGGAAAACCTTTTGCAGTTGCACTATGAAACAATTGTCAGGAGAGGGTTAAGGATGGAAGAAAGAGAATATGAACGGAGGTACAGCAAAAGGAATGAAAGGGGTTGCAGCTGGGGCCGAAGGAACGCTACGAGGCATAGAGTGATGCTAGATTGCAACGTGAGGCTCACTGACAGCATAATAACCTCCTAAGGGATTTTCAGATCGTACAAAAACGGTACAAACAATTCGTCCAGGAATCAGTCTTGGGGTAAATGAGATTCATTCCTGGAGTCAAACTCTTGTGCCAAACGGTGCCACAAAATTTAAAAAATACTGAAATGTGACCCCATGCCCCAAAAACGGCAACTTCAGTCCGTCCTCTACTCCTTATTAAATTATACTTCTGCTCTCTATTTCAACTCCATCAGTAACATTTTGGAATCTCTTCTGAACAAGCACACAAACAGACAGTGCACATCACGCGGTGTACAGTAAGCATTATTAATGAAGGTTATTAGCATCGTCCTTCCGGGCCCTAGTTGCAACCCCTTTCGTTCCTTTTACAGTACCTCCGTTCATATTCTCTGTCTTCCACCTTTCTTTCCACCCTCTCCGAACAACTGTTTCTTAGTGCAACTGCAAATGGTTTTCCTTCTGTTACACCTTTCACACCTTTCTATTCTCAATTTCCCTTTCAGCGCTAAATGACCTCATCGGTTCCAACGCTTCGCCTTTGTCCTAAGTTTTCAATTCCATTCCATTTCATTCCACAAACAGATAAACACAAACACACACAAAGCCCCCGTCAGATAACAGAACCTCTGGGTATCATGGCAAGAGGAGGCAGCCACCAGGAGAGACTCAATGACTTAACAAATGAAGGAGGGAAGTTCACCAGAAACAAAGGAAGCGAGACTCTCAACCCTTTCCTTTCCCTCCGGTGACTCATTCCCCGAGTGAGAAGAAACCTCAAAATGAAGAGGATGATATTCGGAGATACTCAGGTCCTGTTTGGAGAAAATTGTTAAGAATTTCAATTCAAAGCAATTTTCCTTTGTGGAAATTAGAAAGAATTTGAATTCAAAATATTCTGCCTGAGGAAATTGGATACAATTTCAATTCAAAATAATGTTCCTCCGTGGAAATTAGAAAGAATATATATCCAGAATAATCTCTTATTACGCAAAATATAAAGATTAAAATCCTTCTCAGAACTGCGGTTAGTCAAGTTAAAAGCGTATTTCAAAATCCAACACTTTGGACCTTCCCACTAAAAGGTAAAATCCCAAAATAGAATTAGAAAGAGGGGAGATGGTAAAAAAAAAGGAACACTTGAAAACATGGAGAGAGAGAGAGAGAGAGAGAGAGAGAGAGAGAGAGAGAGAGAGAGAGAGAGAGAGAGAGAGAGAGAGGACACTTGCTGTAATAATGAAACAGTACATTTATATTTTAAACTTTCTTTTTCACTGAGAATATTTCCAGAAACAAAACATTTCAAGATAAATGTTACTGGAACATAGAATTTAGGACAAAGCCACGACTGGGACCTATAGGGTATTCAGCGCTGAAAACAATACTGAGACAATTGGTAGGAGAGGGGCTAAGGAAAGTAAGGTGAAGAGGAAAAGAATATGAACGGAGGTACAGTAAAGGAGCCAACGAGATGCTGAGCGCTAAAGGTCAGAGGGACATGCCAAACAACCTTCTTAAGTATTGCCTGCAGTGCACCTCGTGAGGTGCACTGATGGCACTAACCCCCTACGAAATCAGGCGTTTGAAAGCATTAACAAATAACATTCTACCGTTATCTCCCGAACGTGAAATGGCCTACAGATAAACAAAGAGACATTTACAGATTCACTCTTTCTCTCTACCAATGTTGTCGAACACATTTGGGAGATAAAGGAGAGATAGACGGAGAGGGAAGAGAGAGAGAGAGAGAGGAAGCGATAGAGAGCAGAGTGCCACAGATAATAATCTCAAAGATGAAAGAGACGAATCCTGAACGGGAAGAAGAAGGGGAGATAAGACAAGTCCTCTTCAGTCTCCTACTTCTCCTTCTTCAAACGACTGTCAATAGGAATCTTCTTTTTTTTTTTATCAGCCATTCATCCAATAAAGGAATGACTAAAATAAAGGAATTTCCAAAATAAAGTAAAAAGGAAAGCCATGATTTCGTGTTTACAGATTTGAGTCCCGAAGGGAATAAAATCTTATGCTTTCTATTATTGCAAATAGCACTTGGTCCAAGCTGATGCTGCAGAGAGAGAGAGAGAGAGAGAGAGAGAGAGAGAGAGAATTTGCTTTTTGCTTTGATACGAATACATCAACATAAGTTATGGTTTTATTCTACGCGACCTAAACCAATTCCTGGTTATTAATCAATAATAATAATAATAATAATAATAATAATAATAATAATAATAATAATAATAATAATAATATGGAAAGAGTCCCCTTTTAGGGCAGATGATAATATAATAAGAAGAATAGAGAAGACTCTCTACAATAATAATAATAATAATAATAATAATAATAATAATAATAATAATAATAATAATAAATACAAGTAAGTCCATAAAAAAACAAAGCGGAAGTCAAAAGCCACAAAATGCGAAGGAAACAAAGCAACCTTTAAGAGGAAACAGCTTCCCCTGACACGGAGGCTGGAACTTACTAAGAGAGACACTCACAGGGTAAGGTCGACTTCAGAGTCCCAAATTCGGACAGAATAAGGGGAGGACCCCTCCCCTCCATCTCCCTTCCTATGCAAACGAATTGGAAGAAGGACCGCAGAATTGACTAATGAGGTTCAGGATGCAAGAAGTCCTTCAGAAATAGAGTTTTCGCCAAAGGACTCATTTCAATGGTGACGACTTGCCGTTGTAAAATCTGATAAAGCCTACTTTAATGCATCCATAATTTTTGTGGGTTTTCCTCAAATGAAAGCCCCCACACGCCAAGCCAACCAATAAAAAGATATTCAAATCGCAAACCTCCGCCAAGGCTTATTGACAGCAGAGATGACAGCCAAGAGGACAAAGCCAGGCACAAAATCCCTAAATTGGAACGAAATCCATCAGCGTTGGAAGACGAGATACAAATGATTCCAAGAGAAATGATCACGGCGAGAACAGATCTCTTTCGAAGGTTTCTTTTTTAAGATTTCCTCTTAATGGGGACGAGAGAGGCTGGTTCCTTTCCCCGTGGAGAGAGAAAGGTCTTTCCCCACGTGAAGAAAAGGGTCTGAAGACGGAGATATTCTATAAGAATAAACATTAATTTTTTCTATTAAATTATTAATTTGCAAAATTTTTATTTTATCTGTTTTTGCTAATAACTGATCTCTTCTTCTTTCTGCATTTCCTATCATTACCTTCCATCGCTTCTTTCGAATGAACACTATAATATTCTTTGGAAGTTTGAATTTCAAGTCAGTGGCCCTGGTGGGCTTGTTCCATATGAATAGGGTTCATCTTCTGAATAATAATAATAATAATAATAATAATAATAATAATAATAATAATAATAATAATAATAATAATAATAATAATAATAACGATTACTAACGTTAATACTTTGAGAATAACGAAAATATTTCTTAGGGCAAAAGCTTCAGCAAATATCCGCCATAATGACTAGTAGTAGTTATTTCACAAAAGACACTTAAAATAAAGCAATAATTTTGTCTCAAAAACAAAAGAAATAAAATAAGCGAACTCACACCAGCCAAGTCGACGACGTTGTGGAACTTACCTGAAAGAAAAAAGTGTATAAATTAGAGAAGTTTAAAATATCTACGTAAAAAGATATTTCAATGGAATGTAAATCTAATAAAAATTAAATTTTAGCTATCGGTCCCTCCCCCCCTCTCTCTCTCTCTTTCGTTTTTGAAAAAAATTATATAAATCTCCAATTAAACATTATACTAGGAGGAGCACTCAGAACTGAGAGAGAGTCTCTCTCTCTCTCTCTCTCTCTCTCTCTCTCAAGGACAGAAGTCTAGAGGCGATGATCATCTAGAATACCGACACCGCCAATTGGGCAACAGACCCATTTCTCTTCATCGAACTCAGGTCACACTCTTTGACCAGTAGACGAATGGCCTTACCCTAACTCCCCCGCCCCCAACCTCCCCTCACCTTTTTTGGGCCAATAAATCCAAAGGCCACCCACGCACAAGCGAATATACTGGGAGCATTTATACAGAAGTCTCAGTTACGAATTAACTCTGTAAGGTCGTATGCGTCCAAGGGCTGATGTTGCGTTAAGTTTAAATCGCATAGATAAAATAATTCATTTCGAAAGAAGTTTATATTATCAAGGTGTTCGATCAACTTTAAATCTCTTAAACAAATAACTTCTTTCGTAACTAGTTCCTTTATCAAGGCTCAATTAATACGGAAATTCTAAAGTTCTCTATTTCCACCAGTCATCAAATCCAGGTCTACCTGATAAGCATTCTCAGCTGCCTTTCAGGGCTTCGAAAACATCGATTGAGTCACAAGACCAGCAGATGGAGTCTGCTGCCTACGCTCAACAGACACTCTCCTTTACCGCTGGACTAAAACCAGCATTCCTAAATCACTCAGTTAGCCGACGGGTTCTATTCTCTCCCACTAAAGGACAAACAGGATGAGAGGATTGGTTTGGAGCATAATACAAATCCTGTGAAAACTTTTCCAGTCATAAAATCAATCCTCTAGACCACTAATCTTCCAGGCACCCTCTGGAACGCGGTACTGGAACAGGGGTGGGCCAAACAGATGGTCTTATTTCGGTAAATTCTGCCCGTTCGGAACGGAGAGGAAGGAACAAGAGAGAATCATGCCAGTTTGCTTTTCATGAAGGAAGAGGAAGACAAAAAGGTGAATGAGAAGCAATATTCCCTTCATGATTTGAAGGTACTGAAAAACTCATCTGGACGCTGATGTTAACGATATGCGCTTGTAATGGGAACGAGAGAGAGAGAGAGAGAGAGAGAGAGAGAGAGAGAGAGAGAGAGAGAGAGAGAGAGAGAGAGAGAGGCAATTCTAAACAACCCACTCTATTCAAAATGTGAGAGAGAGAGAGAGAGAGAGAGAGAGAGAGGCGTAAAATCTCCAGACCACCACTGGACATAAGCACCTCACCCCAAAAACATCAGCGATCAGAAGCACAGCAGCCCATATGAAACACAGTCGTGGGCGGCAGCAACAGGTCACAATGAGACAGAAAGACACCAAATTAGCGATGGCAAACGAGAGAAACGGTAATAACACAGATTTCCCAAGGCCAAATTTGGGGACACCTTCAGGGTGTGCCAAAGCCTCCATTGAATTTTAAGCAGCGCGTCTCGGGCCCCTCATAAATATTTTGATGTGGGCCAATTTGCTCCCAAATGGGGGAGGCAGAGGGAGAGGAGAAAGGGAATTAGTAAGAAATTTGACGAAATCCTGTTTCGAGATTTTCGACATGACAGATTTTCTTAAACTGTTGTGAATATTTACATCATAATTTTATTTTCGTGGACGTAAAAACAGTCTGAAGTTCAAACCAGAGGAAGACTTGCTAATTGATGTAGGATTAGGATGAAGAAATCACTTTAGTCTAATATTTATTCATTCTAAAGCTAAAATTATTATTATTATTATTATTATTATTATTATTATTATTATTATTATTATTATTATTATTATTATTATTATTATTATTATTGATATGTAGTCTAGTATGAAGAAATCACTTTAGTCTAATATTTATTCAACATAAAGCATTATTATTATTATTATTATTATTATTATTATTATTATTATTATTATTATTATTATTATTAAACTGGATGGGAAGAGAGTGAGATGGGTAAAGTCGTAAGAGTAGTGTAATGTGTGGTAGGAGGTGGCTAGAGGTTGATAGATGTAGAGGAAAGGGGTGTATTAAAACACCGGGCCAGGATTGTGCGATGCAGAGGGGTAGTGTGGAGAGATCTGTGGTGCAGAGAAAAAATATGAATACTGGAAGAACAAATTTCTCAAAACTTTTTCAACAAATCGCAGAGAGAGAGAGAGAGAGAGAGAGAGAGAGAGAGAGAGAGCTAATCCTGTTAGCTGACTCACAGAAACTCCTTAAAAGACGTCAGCAATTCTAGAAGAGGGGCCGAATTTTAATATTGACAGCTGCAGAACAAGAACCATCCTTATGTGATGATTTACCTGCACCAGGTGACGACCAGAGGACAGTACATCCCCTTCAGAAGGAGAGGAAAGTGTTCAGAGTGCTCAGCACTGACCTACAATTATCAAATGACGTGAGTTTGTGCATGAAAATATTATCCAAAATCCCTTCCTATCCTATTTATAAAATGTCAACATTCTGTCTCTCAGGACCAGAATCTGACGAAGAGGAACTATCCTGGAGAAAGATTCTCAGATATAAAACTGTGACAGTCAACCACAGATCTGAAGCACGTGGAATTCAAGGCTGCAGTGGACAGGACATGTAGGAAAATGGGGGTTTGGGAGGCAAGAATACAACAGGTTGCTATGGAAGGCAGGAGCCAGTGAATGGCGCTCAAAGGAGATACAAAGATGGTTCCTGTAGGAGTCTACATACACTGGACATTCAACTGCAGCAGAATCTACATGTCCTGGACATTCAAACTCACAAAAAGACTGGACTGACATAGTGCTAGACATCAAATGAAAGACGTGATACTGACCTTGATACACTGGTCTAACTAGTTAACACGAATACCATACAGTCAATGTAGAGCATTCATGGCTCCTTTAAACAAATAACGGTCAAGAACCAAACAATTTCACAACAAAGAAACAGGATATGAAAGAGGCTATTTCCCCCAGAGTGTCTGTCTGTGCAGGGCGTGAAATGCTCTTTGCCAGAGGAAGGATTTTTGTTCGCTCTGATGCTCACTTGTCATAGACAGAAAACGTCGAATCTGTAATCTCCTTCTCTCTCTCTCTCTCTCTCTCCTTCTGTGTGTGTGTGTGTGCGTGTGTATGCGCGCGCTATGTAATGCTTTGAGAACACTGACATGTATTTCTGATCTCTCTCTCTCTCTCTCTCTCTCTCTCTCTCTCTCTCTCTCTCTCTCTCTCTCTCTCTCTCTGGAAATAATACAGTCTCTTCTGAGATTATGGCTCTAGCTCCTTCGAAGGAGGTTAGGTCAACTGAAGTCTTCAGATGAAAGAAGATGGGTTTTCTAAGTCTCTTATTTCATACTTAGTCTCATTAGCTTCTCTTCATCTTCATTAAGGTGTTTAATCTTCATGATATTCCCCCCAAAATTTCATAGTTCATATACTTTTATCTCTCTTTCTCTATTAGAAACTTTGCAACATAAAAATGTACTTTTATTTCTCTTTATTAAAACATTGCAACATTAAAAAATACACGTTTTAAAATTAAGGAATTAAAAATGTATTAGTTTTGTGAATTCTGATCACGAGAAGTTCACGAAAAGGGTAAAAGTAAATAACAAATGAAAAAGAAAGAAACAAAGACAAAGAAAAAGTAACTAACAGTTCTTTCTTTCTTTCTTTAATTAACAAAAATGACGTGTTTTTGATTGTCTACTCAGGTTCTGTCAGAGTGGATGAATACAGTTAACTTTATGAAACAAAAACGAACGGTGTAAACAAACTTCGGACGGGGAGAGAGAGAGAGAGAGAGAGAGAGAGAGAGAGAGAGAGAGAGGAAGGCACTTTATGACTTGTGCAATTAAGAAGTCAGTCAATCTCAGGACTTAATGGCAACTGAGGGAATCACTCTAAATTCTGAGCATCTCTCTCTCTCTCTCTCTCTCTCTCTCTCTCTCTCTCTCTCTCTCTCTCTCTCTCTCTATGGGCCACAAGCCTTTCGCCCCAAAACCAGACCCCCTAGACTCCACAACCCTTCCCTAAAGTCTCAGTTACGATAGCCAAGCCGACAATATTTTGTTTAATATAAATATTTTTTGGAGAGAGAGAGAGAGAGAGAGAGAGAGAGAGAGAGAGAGAGAGAGAGAGAGAGAGAGAGAGACTCATTTACAATATTAATAGCGCCAAAAACATTTTGTTGAATAAGATGCTTTCAGCAAAAGAGAGAGAGAGAGAGAGAGACGATAAATCCAAACGTCACTTCCGGGCCAATTCTTTTCAAAATTTCGCCTCTCCCAAATTCGGAAGAGTCGGTATTTCAACTTAGAAGGAAGTTGATGAAGTCTGCTGTCAATCATCTCGAGAGAAAAAGACAGAAATTGAATATCTTCAGTCGTTATTAAAGTGCAATTCTCACTAAATGAAGCAGAAAACATAAAAAGGCGGAAGAGCATTTTCAATAAATGGGAATTTCACCAGGAGAAAAAATAAAAGAAAAATCGAATCAAATATGTAAAAGACGATATATATCATCACTTTATCAAAATAATAAAGATAAGGCGCTTTGGGAAATTTAAAGTGAAAAATGTGCAGTTTTTAATAAAGAAAAAGAAGAGAAAAGACATTTTATCAAAAGGAGAAACTAGATTTCAGGTGAAATATTAATTTTTCAATAAACAAAAAATATCAGAAGGAGAAATCAAATTTAAGGTGAAATTTCAATTTTAAAATAATATAAAATAAAAATATCAAAAGGAGACATTGAAGTTAAGGTGATATTTTAATTTTATAATAAAAAATATAAAATAGAAATATAACAAATAGACTAAATGCAAGGTACATATTTAATCTTATAATAAATAAAATATAAAAAATATCAAAAGGAGAAACTAAATAGGCTACAAACACAGCGCTGCTTTTCCTGCCCCGAGAGAGAGAGAGAGAGAGAGAGAGAGAGAGAGAGAGAGAGACCAGATTCGCTGAACGGAAGAAGCACCAACATGCAGTGAGTGTTCCTCGCTGTGGAACGTCTCAGTTCCAGAGGTCCTTCATTCCTCCTCACACCATTGAAGGACTGTGGAACGGCCTCCCTTCTTCTGAGGATGTCGTGCAATTGGAACCTCAAAAGTTCCAGCGAAGATGCAATGCATTGCTTCCCTAAAACAATTGTCTCGTATTTTAATCATTTATTTACATTTTATATCTATTTATAACTTGTTAATTCATTTTTTCTTTTCTATTAACTGATCTCTTCTTTGCATATTTCCTATTACCTTCAGTGAGGTCTTTCAAATGAACGCCATAATATTCTTCGGAGGCTTCAAATTCAAGTCAATAACCCTATTGGTAGGCTTCTTCCATATGAAAAGTGTTCACCTTCTAAATAATAATAATAATAATAATAATAATAATAATAATAATAATAATAATATATATGTATTATATGTAATAATAAATGAATTTTGGCAACTCAAATAAATCCCTTTTCCTCTAAACTAAAACCTTTTAATCAAGAACAAAGAGACAGCACTTTTTAAAAGGCACTTGAACGCAACACAGAGTAAAAAGTGTCAACCCTTCTTTTGTTCCCTTCCTTTTGTTTCTTCCAGACCTTCTTTTGTTCTTCTCTTCTCTTGCTCCCGTTCGTCAGTTCTTTCACCTTTTGTTTTTGTGTGTGGATGAGGGAGTGAACGAGAGAATTAAATTTGATGCTTCTCTTTCAAGTGGTGTGCTATGAGGAACAAGTAGAGAGAGAGAGAGAGAGAGAGAGAGAGAGAGAGAGAGAGAGAGAGAGAGATTGGAAACCAAACTCCAAACAATTGTAAAACTATATATATAATGTGTATATATATAATATGTATGTATA
>NC_089785.1:26702937-26707937 GCF_040412425.1 Macrobrachium rosenbergii | reverse complement strand
AAAACACACACACCCGAACTTCAACGTCCGTTGTAAATGCGCCAGCGGCAAGTCATTAAGGTATAGTCGTGTGCTGTTCGAAACTACGTCATTCTTTAACCTCTTTTCTGTGTTCGCATTTCTTTGTTTCTTCCTTCAGCCACCACTTAGAATTTTATGTGTTTACGAAGTCTAGTTGACCTAATTATTATGTTGAGCTTCAACCCGTTATTCAGTAAAATACCTGGGATTTAGAATTAAACAAAATCAGGTTAAATCTCGATGCTTTGTATGTCTACGCGTCGAATGTTGGAAGAACCGTTAACGTTTAAATCAAATTCATCTCAAATATTTTTGGTAGATTAGTATAACTGGCGACCTTGGCTAATTAACGACTGTTTTTGAGGTTAACTTTTGGCTTTCGTGGCAGGTTACGTGTAATGTGGTTTGCAGGGCGTAAAGTACGTAAATTAGATAATACGCATGATCAACCAAGACCCTCACGTAACATTGGCGACCTTGCGTAGAATCTAAAGTACATTTTAGAGAAGAATCTGGAGAAAGAAATTAAAATTACATTAATTCCAAAGATAAAAGTCAGATATTGAATTCCCATTTCATTCTTGACAAGGAACCAGGCATAATAATAAGCAGTAGAAATAGTTATAATAACAAGTGTAGTGAGTGGCTGTAGAGTAAGAAGGGGTGACTCGAGCAGAGATCACAATTTATTATCGTTACTAGGCGAATCGGCGGGCCCGTTTCATGTACACAAGTAATATACTAATCGCGTCGGCAATTCGATCGTTATTGTTTACATATGGCAGAATCATTCAAAAAAAAAAAAAAAAAAAAGCCGTGTCAGTGAAGTAACCTTGAACCAAATAGTATTTTACCAATAAAGGTACTAGTTCAACAGCGTAAATTTGCAGGCAGGCTAACATTTCTCTTTTCATTCTTTTGTTTAATGTCGGGTGAGAATGCGATAACAAAGAACAAAGTTGTTGATAATTTAGTTTTCCATCCGTAGCATTAAGCGCTATGCATGAGTGGTATATTTAAGTAAATCTGGATACCTGCATTTGTTGCGTTGTTTTGAATTTGTTTGAAAAATACCCTTGCATCTTGATTCCTCCGCCGTGTTCGCGCGGTTGTTTTGAAAATTGTTCGAACTGTTTGTGAGAGAACAGCCATTTGGTGTTCCTTAGCACGCCCGAGGTTGTTTTGAAATTTAGGCCTCTGGGACCTTGGCACGCCATCTCAAAACCTTGTTGTATGACTCGACTCTGCTCCCACCACTCTTGGGGGCATAATTTTTTCCTTCATGGCGAACCCACCTGCGCAATATCTTAGCTAGAAAAAAAAACAAAGAACAGACCCAGGCAGGAAAGATAGGCCTTAGTTAGGAGTACCATAACAAGTTCCTACAGATACCTGCTATAAAAAATCATATAGAGAGAATTTAAATTTACGATAAACTTTTTGTGGCGTGTCGGCTCCAGGAAAATTAAGATAATAAGCCATCCCCTAGGAAGCCAAGACGACATCTATATCATTTATTAAGATCCATGCCATTGTGCATGTATAAAGTCTTTGTTTGCATGTTCTCAAGCAGCAGAAATTCGCTGATCGAAAAATCTCTCTCTCTCTCCTCTCCCTCTCTCTCTCTCTCTCTCTCTCTCTCTCTCTCTCTCTCTCTCTCTCATCATTTAAGTAAGCATTCCTAACCTAAGTGTCGTGACCCTCTTCAAAGAAAGAGCAATGACACTAGGCTAAATAATTCAAATACAATAAGCCAAATAAAGAAACACCTCTGTCCCACAATAGATGAGGACAAGTTAAAGTAATTTGATGCAGTGATAAACTGTCGGTCACGAGTAGAGACCTGCTATCAGACCAAGCAAACAGTAGTTTTCACCCTCTGAAAAAGAAGGGCCAACACTGGGGCCGGTACTGGGACCAGCCACTCACGAGGATCTTTAAAGAAAAAAAAAAAAAAAAAAACCCAGTGCTTTATTCCACAGTGCCCAATAATTTTGCAGCTGTCATCCCTTGAATAACACTTCTCTATCTCTCTCTCTCTCTCTCTCTCTTTTACCTTCCCTTTCTCTCTCATTCGATTATTTGCACTCACTGCAGGGTGTGAGTGCCTTTCTCCCATATTACCTAGTTGGACTCCATTAGAGAGATTCCCTAGGAACACGTGGCACATAAATTACTAAAGAAAACAAAGACTGAAGAGAAGGTTCTTCTGGGACCTAACCTGCACCAGTGCCTGCAAGATGCTGAGTGCCACAGTATGACCTGTACCGGCACTGCCCAAACTACAGTGCCACCTGTTGAAAGGGTGCCCGTCATTGAAGAAAACTTCTGCTGCCCAAGTACGCCCAGTCGACCGGTTAGACGCCCTTCCCCACAGAACATGGCGGCAGAGCATTATAAAACCTTCCTGGGAGGCTGGGGACGGCGGCAGGTCTCACCCGACTCGGAGACACCACCTGGGTTAAGGAGCAAGTGGACGACTTGGCCCAGAAGCGGGAGAAGGAAGAAGACTCAGTGAAGAGGATGCTTATGACGCCGAGCAAAACAAGTATGAAGAGGAAAGAAAGAAAGAAGGAGACAGCATGAGTTAGCCTGCAAGGAAACTGAGTTAGCCCTAAAAGAGAAGGAGCTCGAGCTTGGAGTGAGCGAAAATGGAGAATACTGAAGCTATGGCTAGCCATCAAGCCTCAGTCCTACCTGCCATCAAGCGCTCCAGACACAGAGCATCAATTCCCTAGTCCCAAAGTGGACTGAGGCCGAGCCAGAAGCATGGCTGGAGTCGAGGCTCTTTGAGTAACTACCTTCCACGGAGACGGAGAGCCTTAATACTAGCCAAGCATATGGAGGAAAAGCCAGGAGCAGCGGCAAGCTCACTGGAGAAGAGCCAGAGGCAACATGGCGGAAGTTCGTAGAGTCATTACCAAGGCCTACGAGATAACCCCAGAAAAATGGAGACAACGGTTCCGAGGTGTTGCCAAAGTCGGCTGGTCTTGGGCGGAATGGGCATGTCACAAAGCAGTCGGTGCGCTCTTCTGGATTCGACTCCTTGGCCTGCACGACGTTTTGAGGATCTTTTTTTCAGAAATCGGACCATGCTAGGGCCTTTTCCAATGTATTGCCTGGGCCCTTGCGGTATATCTGCTGCGATAAACAGCCCTCCACTTATGGAAGCTTGTCGCATGGCTGATTCGTGAAACTCAATCAGTCGCATAGCACCTCTCGAGGCGAATCATCCCTCGGCCTACCTCTCGAACTCCACTACGCGAAGAATGGACTGCCTAGCAAGACCCTGTGCAGCACTATTGCAGAAGGGGCCACGCTGAAGCTGAGTGCCATTCAAACTCGGCACTAATGGCAACCTAACCCTACCAGCCAGAACTCAGCTCGATTCATCCGCTCAGCCCTCTCCTCCAACAGTCACTGCGAGGCCCACGGGCCCATCAAAGGCCCGTGCAGATCGCAATAGGGCTGCTAGCCACTACAATGCTGGATCTCGGCCTGTCCACATCATGTCCCCACCACCGCGATTTGTCCAACCTAATCAGCACTTCATTTTCTGCTGCTGGTCGCACGGATCCTTTGCGAGACTGGAAACCCAGTTCATCTCGGTGGCCCCTCTTCAGAGCACTAGCCTGCAGTGACCCTTCGGTCTGATGATTTGCGGCAGACATTAGCCTGATCACTGGGGCCCAAGTGCGGCGGTGCCATGGTTGACGAAAGAAACCAGTGAAATAAAGTGGATAGAGGGCCACACCATCACCGTTCCACGGTGCTCAGGTACGATGCCTTGAGATCGCTACCCCACCCGCCTTAGCGTGGTAAGGTGGGTGGCGGAGGAGTTGGTCTTCTTGTTGGTCGGGATCTTCTCTCTGGAAGCCCCGTTACACGCTCGCCCGCTAACGCGTGCCTCCTCCACAGAGGCCACATGTAAAACTCTCAACCACTGACAAACCTCCACCTTCACGCCCACCAAAAGTGAGTTACGGAAGAACTGTAAACTATTCAGGCCTGGCCCTCTCCAATTGCAGGCTGGCCCACAAAAGGTCTTCCCCCTCCGCGAAGAGAGATTCAGGAGGAGCAGTACCGCTGCAGGACGTGCAAGCGGGCAGACCACTCCACAAATTGGGAGGGCTGCCCTAACCAAGCGCATGCTGTGGACGCCCAGACAAAACTCACCGAGAAGCTACGATCTCCTGCTGGGGCAGGAATCTCTGCACGTAAACCCAAGTCGTCCGAGGTATGCACCTCTGGACCCCTTGTCAGAGCATGCCTGACCTCCAGCATGTTGCCAGTGCCACTTGCGAGCGCAGGCGGTGCCAGACTCCGTCGCCACGGACGTTGAGCCACCAATGGAAAAAGGCCCCTAAGCGGTCTAATCATGAGGCGATCCCCTCCGGGAGATTTAGGATTCCCCATGCAGTTGATCATCAGCGACTGGAGAGCCTCCAGCACCGAAGCTTCTTCTTTTTAAATTTTACTCCGGGGATGAACCCTGGAGGATCGAAATGGTACCCTCCCTTGGAGATAGGAACTGGCATCCTGGACCTTGAAGTCGAGATCGCTCTGCTCGGTTGTCGCCTTGGCGGTGGGAGTCCTCCCGCAGCTTTGCGGTGCCCTGACTTAGCCCTTAGCCCTTCTGGCCTGTCCCCGAGTCGGTGCTCTCATCACCTGCTGGGCCAGCTACTGTAGGCCTTGGAGGAAACCGAGAAGAAGAAGAAGGGGCGGAAGAGAGAGCCCAGTAGTTGCTGGGCTATCACGGCTCATCCTAACACCTAGTGCCCTCTCGGCACAGTGCCCTAACATCTAAGAGTGATCTGGCCCGCCCTTTGAAGAGGTAGCCAGTGTAGTCTCTTCCTTTCATTATTATAGCCTGAAATACCTTAAAGTACGGTACATCAATTTAGTAACACTTAATTTCCTTCACTTACCACCGGTGCAGTAATCATGTAGTAGCATAACCTTAATTTCAGTAATCTTAA